>NC_092070.1:8130000-8430000 GCF_039877785.1 Chaetodon trifascialis
CTGGCTGCAGCTGAGCGAGAGGAAAACCAGAGGTTGGGGTCTTAATAAGTCACAGAATTGTGGAGCCCTATGACAGATGCTAATTGATCCTGTTGATGTTCATTTCATTCATTGCATTCCCTTCCACTCTTGTTGTCCATCTGTCCTGATATGAACATTTACCAGAATGATTCTTAACGCCCTGTTGTCCGTTTTCAGAATGATTGTTTGCAACCAGGTGATGAAGTTCATCCTGGACAAGATTGAGAAGGATGAGAAGCAGGCAGCTAAGAAGAGAAAGAAGGAGGAGGTGGTGGAGCAGAAACGCTCCAAACAGAATGCCACCAAGCTGACTGCACTGCTGTACAAGCACAAAGAACAGCTGAAGGCTGAGATCCTGAAGAAGAGGGCCCTGCTGGACAAGGAGCTGCAGCTGCAAGTACAGGTTAGCACCCAGTCTGCCTCCACCATGATGGTTACGTAGAGTATACCAGATATCAAGATATCCTGGAATCATACTGAAATTTAGAGAGGAGGTTAAATGCATAAAGCAGGGGCACTGTACGTTACACTGCATGTCTTTTCTCCTTCTCAGGAGGAGCTGAGGCGGGACATAGCCAGGCTACAGAAAGAAAAGGAGAAAGCGAGAGCTGCTATCACCCAGGCTGCTGCAGCAACTGTCAAGGCGGCCGCTTCCCACTCCTCCCATCCATCTCACTCTACACATTCCTCTCACAGTGCCCACACAGTGCCCTCACCTTCCTCATCCCATAAGCGCAAGAGGGAAGAGGAGCGAGACAAAGACAGAAACAGAGATAGAGACAGGCATCACGACAAGGACAAGAAACGGGACAGGGATAAAGACAGAGACAGACATAGAGACCGAGATAAAGAGAAAGACGGGGAGAAAGACCGGGAGAAAGACAGAGCGCGGGACAGACATCGGGACAGGGACAAGGACAGAGACAGGGACAGAGACAAGGAAAGAGATTCCAGCTTGTCAAAACACAAGAAGAAGAAGAAGCTCTCTTCTACCTCAAAGGATCACAAGAAGGACAGCAAATTGTACTGTATCTGCAAAACGCCCTACGATGAGTCAAAGTAAGCTCTGAAAAAACAACTCCGCTATGTGCAATTACATTTCAGCACTGCAATACACACCTGACGCACACTCATTAGAGCCATTGTTACAACAGACAAAAATGAAAATGATGTGTTTCTCTCAGGTTTTACATAGGCTGCGACCTGTGCTCCAACTGGTTCCACGGTGCGTGTGTTGGCATCACGGAGAAAGAGGCCAAGAAGCTGGAGGACTTTGTGTGTAATGACTGCAAACGTGGTCAGGAGGGAGGAAGCAATGAGGAGTTATACTGCATCTGCCGGACGCCCTATGACGAATCACAGTACGGCTCCTTATGAATCACACAACTGCCATCAGCATCAAGCGTAAACATTAGCGGTGCTGTTGTAAGAAAGCTACCGCGACGTCTTTCAATCAACATATTTTCTGTACATTCTGAAGTATCACATCAGAAAAGCCTGATGGAAACAGTCAAAAAGCTTTCTCAATTTCTCCAAAAGGTTTTTGTGTTTGCTTGAGTTAGTACGCATAATGGAAGATGGAAACACCTCATCGCTCCATGCAGATCTGATTTAAGCTTCCTCACATTAGTACATGAACAGACATCATATGTTGGCGGTGGATGGAAACAATGTTCATTCACATTTTCTTCAAATAGCTTTTGGACAAAAACCCAGCTAGTGTTCCCCTCATCTTTCTGCCACATGAGGAACCTTTCTGGTGTGCTCACCACGATGTGTCCAATTGTCACCCACAGGTTTTACATAGGCTGCGACCGCTGCCAGAACTGGTACCACGGGCGCTGTGTGGGCATCTTGCAGAGTGAGGCCAATCACATCGATGTGTACGTCTGCCCACAGTGTCAGTCAACAGAAGATGCCATGACAGTCCTCACGCCACTCACTGACAAAGACTATGAGGGGTTGAAAAGAATATTGCGCTCGTTACAGGTATGGACCTACAGTATGCATGTCAGAGGGTCTGCACTTACGTCATTAAAAATAACATTAAATATGAATTTAGATCAAATCAAAATACAAAACATGTCGTTATACTGTCATTAAGCCACTGTGGTGGAAACGTGTTTATGCATCAACTGAAAAAGATATTCTAACTACTTGACCCCAAAACGTTAAAGGGAACACAGTTTTTGTTTTAAAGTCTTCTCTTATTGCTTTTAAAAGGCCTGGAGCGCTATTCTCAAATATCTTACAAGTCAGTGATTCAATATTAACCAATTTAAGGGAATCACTTCACTCTTACTGCAGTATATTTCCGAGAAAAGTTACCTCATTCTTTAATGAAATTAAAAGCTCATGGCTCAAGACATATCCACCTTTTTTTTTTTATCTTCCTTGGCTCTAAGTGCACATGGCAAGGGCTCCAGTGCCAACACAAAACTGACAAGTGATACAGCTGTCAATGTGTCGCATCCAAGCAAATTACAAGAAATTTAGCAAATAATTTAGAGTTTCCTGGTTTTGGTATTTTTGGTACTCATTTAAAAAGCTGTAATCTTTTCTTTTATTTCAACAGTCTCACAAAATGGCATGGCCTTTCCTTGAACCCGTGGATCCCCATGACGCACCTGATTATTATCGTGTAATCAAGGAGCCAATGGGTAAGAACAAATTATGGCAATTGTTAATGACTTTTTCTTCGATCCTGCAAAGTGTCTAGTGTGCCTCCCGTAGGGGAAAGTTTCAGTTATGAATTTCCCTAAGCTGACATTACGCTCTGCACACTGTTTCTGTCATGATATATTGTAATGTATGAAATGCATCCCACTCATCTCTCTGTCCCTTGCAGACTTTTCCACAATGGAAACGCGTTTGCAAAAGCGACATTACCACAAGCTCACGGAGTTTGTAGCCGACGTGACCAAAATCTTTGACAACTGCCGCTATTACAACCCCAACGACACGCCCTTCTTTCAGTGTGCCGAAGTGCTCGAAGCCTTCTTTGTACAGAAGCTGAAAGGTTTCAAAGCGAGCAGGTAAGGTTCGGTCCTCCTCCTCCTGCAGACTCAAGGTTCCCAAGTTTCTCTTTCCTTTTCCATGTTTCTGTTTGTGTGCTGTGACTGGCTGCTGTGTCAGTTTCATTTGTTCTTAATTTATGCCTGTCATTCACTTTTTTTGCTTTTGTTTATACCACCAGCATGTGTAGTAAGTGTTACTTAGCAGTAGGACATGCTTTGCGTGTAGACTAGCATTGGCTTTAACCGTCAAATGCTTGGACGGGTTGCTTGGCCGCACTAAAACCAACAGAGCTGACAAAGTTTAAGACATTACATCCAATGTCTTAACTGATCTGTGTTACATCTGTGCCATGTGTCATCTTGCATTTGTGTGTGTTCACCTTTGCTGCATGCCTTTGATTTATGCCATCCCATTTTCTTCTTTCTTACAGATTGTCAAATTCTTAAGTGGGCCAGTCTGGATGGACTGGATGCTGGGGTCTCTAGTAATAATGACATGGGAACTTTGTATTTCCAGAACAGCAAAAATATTCATGACTTAAGAAAAAAAAAAAAACACCACAAGAACACACACAAACACCAAATGTGCTTTCGTAGAAATGTCACCAGTTCAACATTTTTGGTAACCATTCTAATATTCAGTTTAGTCACAAAATGGCAGCCATGTTGACATGAGTTCACCATATAATTGAGGGACATGCTTTCTTCTCATCGCTTCCCCAAATCAGGCCTTTTCTAGTAATCATCACCATAGCTTGAATGTTTTCAGTGGGATTTTAAATGCGTTTATTTTCTGTCATACATCTGAGTTCGACTCGATAATATGTAAAAAATATATATAAATATATATATATATATATATATAAGGCTGCATATTTTATCATAGAGATATTTATGAGAAGTTTTGTCTGTTGTGTCCCTTTGAGTTTGATTTAACTGGTTATTAAAGGTGGTTGTCTTGAATGTACATACTTTTTTATCATGTGCAGTGGTTGTAAGATATGTCTCACTCTGTATTCGAATGTTTTAAATAATTATGAAACCAGTCATTTTAGATAGTATTATTTTATCAAGCTAAAATGTACTATAGAGAAAGAGGAACTGGACCTTATTCTGTTCCTCACTTCACAAAGTAACCTCAGTTTGTAGTTGTGGAAGATTTGCTTCAGTAACAAATGCATTCCCTGTAAATTACACCAACATGGCTGCAGGCTCCTCCGCTGACCCCTTTGCAACCTCTGTGTCTGTCTGTCGAGATGTCACAATAGTGAACAAAAATGCGAAGGGCTCTCAACTTTCCCTTCTCTCCACGTTCTGTAGGTCTCATAACAACAAGCTACAGTGTTCTTCAGCCTCTTAGAAAGCATCGCACATTGCTCAGACAAAATGCACTTGCCAGGAATATGGCTTTTCTGAACTGTAACTCTGTGACAGACTCCTCTGCCTCATCCAATGTTTGGGATCTGCTCCTCCAACTGTTGGTGCAAGCAGCACTGCTGCGTTCACAGAACCGTTCAGGCAGAGCGGCCCTCTGCCCATTTGAGCTCTAAGGGACCTTTTTGGACCTGATCTTCATCAGTGGGACTGTACTGAGGAGCGTGAACAACTGAGGCATTTCAGAAGAAAGTTTACCTCGGAGAAAAGACTCTAAAGGAGCTCTCATATTTCCATGTTCTTTATTAGTAATATTTTTATTTTTTTTTATCTCAGTCTTATTTTTCTCCTTGTTGAAAACCCCTCAGGCCATCCTTGTGGTCATCATGTCCGATGAGGAATAGGAAATTAAATACTGACATGCAATGGCTGAGTTTTACTGAGCATAACAACAGTTTCGTGTCTAAATTCAGATATCACAGTGGAGCAACTTTTTTTTTTTCCTCCCATTTCCACTCATTGTTTAGTCTGAAGTGGCATGAAAGACCGTTGTACTAAATATCTGGACATCAGTAGTCTGCTTGGTTAAACTTCTATAACCTACTGAAAGTACGGTAATAAGCTATTGTAAAATAATTGCTCTGCAGTAGTGACTGACTGAGAAGGATGAAACCATGTATTTGAAGGTCCCTGCCCTGTTTGTAAAAATTTGTCAGATTTTGACTGAATTTCTTTTTCTTTTTTTGTATTACATCTGAAGAAATATTGATGTATATGGAACTTAATAAAATGGAAAAGACTGATTTCCTTCCTCGTGTGTTTTTGTGGCAGACGGTGCCACGTGGGAGTGTTGTTGACATCTTAACATTACACATTCAATATTTTTTAGATTAAGACAAATGCTCACATAGCAGCAATGGTGTTATATAGCAGGGACATAATTAATTAATTAGAATAAAAGATAAGGAATTGACAGAACATTTAATGTATGTCAGAGTCTTTTTCAGACTGCATGAAACACGTCTGAAACTCTTCCATTTTCCCTATTCTGTAAGAGTTCCACTCAACAACTGGTCTGTTATTAGTATCAGCAAATACAAATAAAACAAAAATATAAACAAAAAACAATCTTAGAAGGGTAACAGTCAAAAGCCCGGTGTAATATTGCATTTCTTACTTGCAAAATTGGCATGAAAGTGAAACATTTTCTCCTTCCTTTTTCTCCTATAAAATATGATCACATTAGAACCGAAATGCACCGATCTAGGAACAGTGTACATCTATCATGCTACAATTGAAAAACAACAAAGACGGCAGAAAACCGATCTACAGTCAGATTTAAATAGTGTTATTCACGCGCAGAGATCTCGCGATACTACCGTATAGGGACGACATTTCCTGCGTGCGCTGTGATTTTTTTAAACAGGCCAATGAACGGAGGCGACTGGATGCTTTTGCTCGAACAGCCCAATCAGGAGGCTTTGTTGCAGTAATTTAAAGGTCTGTGCGGCATTATCCATGTACCACAACCTTTTGCGAGGCGACAGGGTAAGCGCGTGTCAACTCTATCTGTTTCTTTTAAAAGGAACGGTATTTTCTTTTTAAAAAGTCATATTTTTGCTGTCTGGTGCTTCTATATTTTCAACTTGAGCTATCTGCCAAAAGGAGTATTCTAATGGCAAACCGGCGGTCTGCTTAGCCTGACGCTTGTCATTCTTCTTGCTGTCACGAGGCGGTTCAAAGCTATAACGACTAACTTTTTAAAAACTTTGTTCACAGGAATAACACCACAAAAACTTCATTTCACTGCTGCTCAACATCCCTGACACTTGAAAATGGCCGAGAACGTCGCACGTCTGAACAAGTTCAAGAACAAAGGCAAAGACGCCAATGTGAGTTTACTCGGAACAAGTTGCGTTCAGCGTCACATCTGTTCATTAGCTTCACCCACGAGCTGCAGATATAACCGTGTGTCTCTGATTCACTTCAAATAAATGCAGGAACTTCGCCGCAGGAGAGTGGAGGTGAACGTGGAGCTACGCAAGGCCAAGAAAGATGATCAGATCTTCAAAAGAAGGAACGTGTCTGCGCTTCCTGACGAGGCGACTTCCCCTCTTCAGGAAAGAAGCCAGAACTGTCAGGTAAGCCTTGAAATCCACTATTTAAACTGAAGATATGTTTACTTTCGTTTGTTGTTGCACGATTTCTATGTAAATTATATGCAGGAGGTGAACACTTATGAGCACTTGTACAAGACAAACACCAACATAATCTAGCCACAAATACATGTGGTTGAGACTTGGGAAAAGGAGTTTCCTCAGCTCCATGTTGATCTGACTGTTTAGTGTTACTGAATTCATGTTGTCCTCTGCTTTCTGTGTGACCCTTGGCAGGCCGTCCGACAGTGGACAGTTGAAGAGATTCTCACAGGAGTGAACAGCGGTAATACTGAGTCCCAGCTGCAGGCGACACAGGCTGCACGGTAATAACAGTTCATTAAAAAAGAATGTACATTTAAGCTTTACTACACAATCAAAGTGACTGATTACTGCCACGATGGCTCACTTTCTCTGCACTGTCCTGATCGCAGGAAACTGCTGTCCCGTGACAAGCATCCTCCCATTGACCAGATGATCAGCGCTGGACTGATACCCAAGTTTGTCGCCTTCCTGGGGATGATAAACTGTCCTCCACTCCAGTTTGAGGCTTCCTGGGCTCTGACCAACATTGCCTCTGGGACATCTGATCAGACAGCGGCTGTTGTTGAGGGCGGGGCCATTCCTGCCTTCATTGCCCTGATCACATCCCCCCACCAGCACATCAGCGAGCAAGCAGTCTGGGCCCTTGGAAACATTGCTGGTAACTGACAGGATATTTTTGTCTTCAGTGTGGTCAAAACTACCTGTTTAGAAGTAAATGTCATGTTTATGTATTTATATTTATTATTGTTTCTGCTGTTTAGGTGATGGATCAGCTCTCAGAGACACAGTCATCAAGCATGGAGCTGTGGCCCCTCTGCTGAGTCTGCTGGCAGTCCCTGAACTGTCTGTATTCAGTGTAAGGGTTTCTTTTTGTTTTAATGATGGCTGATCACATCATGAGAGCAATTTTCTGGACATGGTCAAATTCAGTCATTCTCTTTGTCCCCTAGGGGGTGCACTAGCTCAACCAAATGCTGCTCCATGTCATACTAATGCCTGCTCTTCTCTTACACTTGATTTTCTTTGCAGACCAGCTACCTGAGAAATGTCACATGGACGCTGTCAAACCTCTGTCGCAACAAGAACCCCTCCCCTCCCATGGCTGCCATCCAACAGATCTTACCGACTCTCGTTCGTCTACTCCACTACGATGACCTGGAGGTGTTGGCTGACGCGTGTTGGGCTGTCTCGTACCTGACAGACGGCGCTAATGACCGCATTGAGGTGGTGGTCCAAACTGGCATAATTCATCGCCTGGTGAAGTTGCTTGGCTTTGATGAGCTGTCTGTCGTGGTAAGTATTAAGTCTCACTTGTTGGTGTTTTTCTCTCTAAGTCCAGTGTGTACATGATGTAGATGGTTGGTTCTTAGTACCTCTGTGCAAAACTCATGTAGTGTGGTGTGTTGTGCCATCACTCTGAGGCAGCTGCTTTGGCTGTGAAGGTTGTATAATGACCCGTCTCTCCCTTTCTTCAGACCCCTGCGCTGCGTGCCATCGGCAACATTGTGACCGGTACAGATGAGCAGACTCAGGCGGCACTGGATGCTGGGGCCCTGAAAATGTTCCCCCAGCTGCTGCGCCACAAAAAAGCCAACATTCAGAAAGAGGCAGCCTGGACTCTGTCCAACATCACAGCAGGGAAGGACACCCAAATCCAGGAGGTCATCAACTCAGGCCTCGTTCCGTACATGGTTGATATGCTTGTGCGGGTATGTTTTCCTCAGCTTTACCTGTTTGCTGCTGTCAACAGGCTGCATTAGCCATTTCACTGGTCATTTCTGCGGCTCATCATTTCCTTCCCTTTTCTCTGCAGGGTGACTACAAAACTCAGAAGGAGGCTGTGTGGGCTGTTACAAACTTCACCAGCGGGGGCACTATTCAGCAGGTGGTTTACCTTGTTCAAGCCAATGTGATCGAGCCTCTTCTGAATCTGTTGTCCTCTAAGGACAGCAAAACTGTCCTCGTCATCTTGGATGCCATTACCAACATTTTCATGGTGAGTGCATTGTCAGGGGGAAGATGGAGATGTGTGTTGTCACTTTTGCCAGATCTTGTTAAGTTTGGTTATTTATCAATTGATGTGTTTTCCTGTCAGGCTGGGGATAAAATTGGAGAGTCAGACAAGCTGAGTCTAATGGTTGAAGAATGCGGTGGACTGGACAAGATCGAGGCTCTGCAGGCTCATGAGAACGAGATGGTCTACAAAGCGGCCCTCAACCTGATTGAGAAATACTTTTCTGAAGTGGTGAGTTTAAGATTTTTCACTTAATTTTAAATTAACTTTTTTTTATACCCATGATTGGTCTTACTGTTCCTGGTCCTGATGTTTGTTTGTTTTTTTCATTCTTTAAAGGAGGAGGAAGTGCAGTGTGTGGCCCCAGAAGCAACCAGTGACGGTTATGCATTTCAAATTGGCGAAAACCAGAGCACTTTCAATTTCTAGATAACTTTCTAATATGTCTACTTTAAACTGTACTGTACTGTACTGTCGTTGCTACTGTTTGTCCCTTGTTCATGTAGTCGTGGCTCTTCTTTTGTATGTATTGTACATACTGTTTTAACATAACTGATAAAACATGATTGTAAATAAAGTTGTTGGATCATGTGTGTATTTTTTTTTTTTCTCCCAACAATCAAGTATTTAATTTGGCTTAAAGTAGTCTGTTGCCTTACAGGGTAGTATTGCAGATGATAGTCGTGCATTTACCTTTTATTATGAATAGGTTCCAGTAGCATATCTATAAATGCCAACTTATGTCTTGAACTTGTGATCTTCTTCTGGCCTCGATAAATCCTTGTGTGACGAGCCAATCAGTGTGAGCTGTTTAGCCACATGGGGATTTTGACTCCAGTAACTGTCAGTATGGTGGCATGTATCTCCCAACACAGCTTCTGTTACTTGAAAGCACTTCTTCAAAATTAAATCTAACAGGCATATATTGAGCCAAATGTGAAGCAGAATTTGTCCTGAGCTCTCCTCTCTCAGCTGGCTCTTCCAGTGAGTATAAGGTCGTATATCCATGGGTCATACCAATTACTGCACTGACAGGGTTGTCTTGCAATGTTTAAAGGAATAGTCTGATGTTATTTAAGTTACTGTTCCCAGCCAAGAACGAGTAACATTACCCCTTGTTTAATTTTTACTATTAGATATTTTTGGACAAGTCAAACAAATGCCATATAATATGTTAATCACTGTGTTGTTGTTGTTGTTGTTGTTTTGTTTTTTGTTTTTTTTTACCTTTGAACAGAGCCTGATTAGTTGTTTCCCCTCTCTGGTTTTTATGCTAAGCTAACAGACTGTTGGCTGTAGCTGATCTCCTCTGAATATTAACAAGAAAGCGAGTAAGCATGTGTCCCAAAGTGTCATAGTAACCTGGCTCAAATTTTGCTGCAATGCAACATGATCCAGCAATGCACAACTTTTGCAAATCACATACTTTCAAAATGCAAATTTGATTTGTAAAATCCTTAGTCATCCTTTGTCTTTGGTGAGGGCTGAATTCCATTTAGCTGCTTCAGTTTCAGAGCCCTGGTGTTCGTGCATGCTGGCTCACTGTCCACTGTCGTGTTAGCGAGACACTTGAATCAAACACAGCCATTGTTAACAATGCTTTTACTACTTTGTCAGCAAATCGCAGTGAAAAAGATCTATTCTGTATAATGCTTTACTTTCTTTATATCAAAACTAATACAAGCACATCACTTTGACAGATGACATCCTTGAAATTATAGCGGTGGACTAGTTCTACAGGTTGAGGCTACGCCCGGGGAGAAAACTCCACAATTGTCATAAACACTGGTATCTGTGTTTACTTAACGCCATCAAAGTACAAACAGTTCATCGGCAGCCCGAGGACACTCTGAGATCTGTGTGTGAATTACAGCGACGTGCCACATGTTACAGTCATGTTTCACTCCCCCGAACTGTGTGCTGTCGTCACTGGTCAGCTCCCACCAGCAGCCTCCTGAAGCGGGATCCGCACCAGAGGCTCAACAGTTCAACTCTGGGCGAGCGGAGAGGAGGACCCGGTCCGAGGCAGCGGCTCCTTCCGAAGATGTGAAGACAAACGCCGTGTTACAGCGCAGTCGTTTGCACGTCTCGCCAGGGCGAAGTCATTTCTAGTAAATGCACTTTGCAGCAGCGCTACACTTCTTTTTTTCCCTTTTCTTGATTTTTCGCATTTGTGAGCGACCGCTATGGCAGTTCAGTTCACATCCGGGCCACAATGCCTTGACTCCATTATTGTCTAAAACTGGGGGCTGATAAACCTTGTTTATTTTCTACAGTTAACCACACATTTTTGCTACGGGCAGTGAAGGCTGGGACCAAGAGGAGATGTCTAACCAAGGAGTTCGGCGGAATGGCCCCGTGAAGCTGCGATTAACAGGTAGCTAGCAATGCTTTTAAATCCCCAAGTATGTGTATCCCCACACACAGGAAGGCTCGGTGTATTTGCTGGATGGGAACAGTTCCCATGGGCCATGGAGTTGGCTTACCGCCGGTTCTTTCGCCCGTGGTTTCCACGTTTTATTACCACCTACAGTACATTTTAAATATTAATTGTTTTACAGTGTTAGGTAATATGGGAAAACTGACACACCGACCTGTAGATAACACTGAATATGGATGTAATTGTGCTTGGAAATAGTCTCAACCTTGTGATTGTCGCCAGTAACCAGCACCAGCCATAACACGGGTCCCGGAGTATCGTAGCTATGAATTGTGTTGCTCTGCCATTGACTTGGTTGTCGCTTGATAAAACCAAAAATGGGGACGGTATCTTACATGTCTGCTTAGTATTTCTAGATATTTAGCAGTGTGAGAGTGCTACCTACACTGCTCTGCTGACAGACAGGTTCACATAAAGTTGGCTAGCTGACGTTAGCCTAGCAAGACAGGCTGCCAGCTAGCTATAGTCAAGCCTTTATGCAGGAACAAGCCTCGGCTGAGATGACAGGCGGCTCCGCGAGTCGCAGGAGTCCACAGACAGCGAGCAGTGTCCCACAACTGCCCGCTGACAAACAGCTGCCTCCTTTTATTATTATTGTTGCCCAAACAGGTCACCATAATCTGTATTCTTCCTGTATAACCGCATCCTTTATAAGGTCAGCCTGAAGCAGCGAGCAGTGCCTACTTTTACAGCGTGATCCACGCTTGGAGCCGGGGCTCTTTTAGACGGAGCAGTTTGCTGTTTGGCTTTCACCCTGCCTGTCTCCTTCAGCTGTTTGCTTTGTGCCTTTTCAACACAAACAGCAAAAAAGGTTTACATGAGAGCGCACTGTTTTGACTGGGAGAAGTGGCCGACAGCTGCCCCCTTTTGATGCACGTCCAGCGTCTGACCTGAATCAAATTCCATGGCGGTCTTTTCTGTCAGGACAGAGTCCAAATTCAATATTTAAGCTGGTGCTGCTTCTGATAGGACTGAGTGGAGACAACAGCGAGGGATCTCAATGAGATGGGTTTAAATGAGCTGGAGGTGCAAGATGGCCAAGGACATCAGGCTCTTATAGTCATTCAGCCTTCACTACAGGATGAGAGGGGCTTTACACAAAACTGTGCTTCACAAACAGCATTTTACTGTTGAATATTTGAATTGTTGGGACAGTTTCATCCGGGTTTGTCATGAACGAGGCATGATGGAGGCATTGTGGACAAACAGGTTATTGGTCTTCTCCAGTACCTGCATTATCACTCAGGGATGTCCCTCAGAGACATGTCACCACTAGAAATTTTTATACACAGCTTCCATGTTGAAATGTAGAGTCCATTAGTTCTCAACTGCGGATTGAGATGGGCCGCAGTGGAATGCTAAGAATGTGAGTCCACGGTGTTGGGGGCAAGAGCAGAACCTCACAGACCACCTCTCCTCTTGATGCTGAGAGAGACTGTGCACCCCTCCAGACTGAAAATCATCCTTCCTAAAGAACATCACTCCATCAAATGTGCTCATCCGACAACTGCACAGCGAGTCTCTGTGGGTTTTTCAGTGGATTCATTTCAGTGCCACCAGCAGTCACTTCTTGGGACAAATTTCTTTCTGAATTATGTAATATTGTGCCATGTCATCCACATGGTCAGCCCTGTCCCAAAGCTGAGTTTGAGTATACCCTTTTTGTTTGGTCTTGAGCGTGGAGAGCAGTGCAAAGCAGCGCTCAGAGCAGGAGAGGAAGCCCTATAGGCGGGCGGCCGTCTGGCTCGGTAAAGCTCAAGCAGAGAGGCTACGCTACACACTGTCATTACATGCATCTTTGTTTAGCGCTGCACAGCTGTGTATACGAGGCTGATTAAATTGCTGCATAGGGAGTAATGGGCCCAGCGAGCGTCATTGCGACATTGTAGCTGCATGTTGTCATCTGTAGTCCAGTTGATTTTTAGACACATAGCTGCAGATGAATTCGTTTCCAGGCAGGTCGCGAATGATGAGTTGCTGCATTTAAACAGGCCTGTAGCTGTTTGTGCTGTAGGCGTCTCTCCTTGCTGACAACCCCCCTGTCCATTTGAACCAGATGTTGCAGATGTTTGCCAGCTATTAAACTGGAAAAATATGGCAAGCAAGCTGCTAAAACTAACACTTGGGGTGAGAATTGCCCCTTGACTACACGGGACAGGTTTCCATTATACTCTACAGCTGATCACTCCTAAATTATGTGACACACAAACACAGCTAATGGCATGACACGCATGATCCACGGAGTCATAAATTACATCATTAAGGCACGGCTTGTTGCTTTGTCTGATCATTCTGAAATTCTGTCATGCAGACGTAGCTTGTGGTATAATTTGCACCACTTTCCATGCAACCATAAATTTGATGACACGTTGCTGAATGCCAAGTCACAGAGTTCCCTCCAGTATGATTGAGACTTTGCAGAAAAGAGAAGCATCCCTTCAGTCTGTCACGAGCTGTGAATCACAAGCTATCTGTCACACACAGAGAAATCAAACTTAAAGAGTAAGTAAGAGTCAACGATGTTCTGTCTTTTCCCCGAATAAATCCTCTCCCCAGAACGACGTGCAGCAGAATAGTAAATGAACTGACGTTTGTTTGATTTTTTCATCCGATTCAGATTCTTGACGTTTATTGCCATTTTTGTCTTAAGTAGGAGTTTACATGTGACTTGTTAAGCATATGGTTTGCTCATCTGAATTCTTTGGCGCGGCACAGTCTAGCGAAGAGAGCTATCTCAGTGGGATTCCCTAGAATTCTCCATTCGCATTCCCACCTCTTCCTCTCTGAGTCACTCCTGTTCTTTCCGACTGTAAGCCTCTTCCCCCTCAGACCGAGTCCAAAGCATATTTCACTCCCACCCTTACTAACTGAGCTTCCTCCACACTCGCTGATCCTCTTTCAGTCTGATGCACTCTCTGTAGGTAGTTGTGTGTGTTTCTTTGCTTTTAATAAGCCGCTGTTGCAAATGATCAGGATTTGATGGCACTGTAGCCGATTCACCTAATAGAAGTGCCAGCGCTGTTATTTTTGATGAAGTAGTTGCAAATGTTCCCGGCTCCTTTCCCCTGTTAAGATGATTGACAGCTGAATGGACACAGATGCTGCTTGAGAATGAAACAGACTTATTTTGAAGATGCAACAAAGGCCTTGGGGTTTCACACTGGCTCACTGTGTGGCTTTGAGTGAAAGGCTGAGGTCCCTCCTTTTTAGTGCAAGTCCTCGCTTTTTCAGTACAACATGGCCCGACTGTAGTCTACAGACAAGGGTCTTTGGATGTTGGATAATTGAAGAAGAAACCCCCACAGCTGGGCACAGATGGGGCTGTGGAGGCACAGGGTCTGATGATGAAGACCGTTTTTAATGTGGTCTGAGCGGCGCTTGATCCATTCATGTGGTCTCAGTCAGAGCCATTTTTACAGAGTGACTGTATGGAAGTGATTTGGGTTCATCTGGGTGTTCAGACAGGATACGTTGTAAATACATAGTGATTAGCTGCATGTGGTGAACTGTTGAATCTACTGGATCATCATGGACATGCGTTCTTTAGCAAACGTCCACATTTTGCTTTAACGAGATGTGAAAGAAAACAAATATAGTGGCACCAAAATCTCAGAAAAAAGAAAGTAGGGATTGGGGAATCAATAAGGGAACGTCATGAGCAATTATAGCACATCATTTGTAAACATTTTCCTTCCCCCTGCTGAGAGCCTCCCATAATTTTAAATTGTTCCATCAATTAATTGACTGGCCGGGGTTGGCTTTCCTGTTGGTTCAGCTGCTCTTCAATGAGGACAAAGCCTTCTGCGGTTGCTCTACCCTCAACCGCCGCCAGCAACGGCCCGGAGGAGACCAGATGTAGCAGGGGGAGAGAGTGGGCAGCTTCTCAGAGAGGAAGTGCTCCCCAGACCCCAACACTTGTCCAAACGTCACCCCTGACAGGTGGGGAGCAGAACAGTCCAGAAACCCCCTTCTGAGGTTCCCCTGTAATAATAAAGAGAAGATTTGCTGTTACTCAGCAGGACATTAGGCATTTTGTGTGTTGGTTATATCGCTTACAGCTCTGTCCTGTCACTGTATTATAACAGCGTGCCATGGGTTTGATTAGTGGGTGGCATGTGTGGTTTGGGGAGATTGGCTCTTCCTGCTGAGTAGAGCAGCAGCGCTTCAGAGTGGCTGCTTTGTAACATTGACAACAGATAATATTTTCCTGTATCCACACACCCTGTTTCATTTGGAGCCTGAAAGAACAGAGAAAATTACCGACCATGGTCTCTGTTTATGCTTAACAGTCTTGCAGCAGTGATTCCCAGCTAGGGCTACTTGTACCCGAGGAGGTATTTCTGCAGTTGCCAAGGGGCACATGGAAAGATTGGAGCTCAAATAATAATTAAGAAAAAAGAAAATTGAAATTACAGTCGAAAACTAGTTAGAAAGTGAGCAGTTAAGTCTAAACACCAGATAGATATAAGTATTGATAAATATTTGAATTAGCTAAAACTTATGAATAATAGTTGGTAGAGCGATAGAACCAAAACTCGGACCATTCAGTTTCATGGAAAATGAGTAACAATATGCACTTTTACATTGTTAATACTGTTGAATAGTGTCCATTTTGAAATCAGTTCGAATGATGAATGGTGGTGTTGATGAAGGGTACTTGAGTTAATCTGAGAGGGCTGTGAGCGCACATTTTGGGGGAAAAAAAGGTTGGAAACGACTGCAGTTCAGTTTCAGTTGTTTGGTAATTCTTGCTTTATATCATTTTAAGTTACTCATGTTGTCACCTCTCTTATTACATGGTGCTCAATAGAGAGCTTATCCGTGTCATTGCAAGTTCATGGGATGTGCCTTAGCACATGCTGCATTTATCCAATGAGAGAGAATCCATTGAGGAACTGATGCTTACAATTAGCTGCACACACCAGAACATCTGCATCGCTGTTCTCCAGCCTGCCTGGTATCCAACACATATCAGCTATACCGACTGAGCCACGACTCATCCTCTGGCTTATTTAATACTCACATGGTGGATCATTTCTTTCCCTGCTCTGGAACTGTGCCTGAACGTGTCCTCTTTTATTTCCATTTTTATGACTTATGCAGTCAGTATGCTGGAGGCCATAGGAAATTACAGTTCATAAAGAATTTAAATTAGTGCAGAGTACTCAGTCAGGATGAGTCGTATGACTGTACGTCTCAGCTCTGGATCTATACACTGTGCCACATTGCAAGCTCGCGCTGGTCGTGTGCCTCCTGTAGTCCTGTCAGAGGGGAAGAGTGCAGAGAGTGTCTCTTTGGCCTTGGAGAAGTGCTAATCCTCCTGTGTGATTTGGGAAAGACCTTCTTCAAAGGCCTGTCCTGTTAACCTGGCTGTGGTGGTTAATGGGTCAGAACTGGATTAGCAGTGAGTGTGAGGGAGGGGCGCTCCAGTGAGATCTCAACGATTCTTGTCCGCAGGCTCTCTTCCTATCGTTCCTGCCTGGCTGTTCTCCATGCCGTCCCTCCCACGGCCCTCGCCCCAGTATTTCTTATTTCCCAAACTAGTGCTCTCTTTGAAGTTAGAAACTCCACTTGAGGGTATTTTTTTTATCAGGGACGGCTGCATGCATATCCAATGTCTGTGTAGAATCCTGTTTGACTTTAGGTGACCTTGGTTTTCTGCAGACGGTCAGTACTGAAGAGGAATGTGCACGGCATCAGGCATGTTTCAGTCTGGCTTGTTTGATTGATTAGCTGAGCCCTATGCTGCCCATTGTTTGTCACTGTCATTGATGCTTTGGAAAATGAATTGTGGCCAATAACATGTTAAGTCATGTCAGGCTTCGTAGAGTTGCATAATATGAAGAAAACAGGCATTTTGTGAAGACTCAGAGTCTGTTGCAGTGGAGTAAAAAATTATCCCTATTTGAGGATAGCAGCTCAAAGCTACATTAGCTGCTACTAGCATAACACACTTGAATGTCTGCCAGAACTGTCAGTAGTTGTGTTGAAGTATGGGTAATGTATGCGCCAGTTTTGACAAGGAAGAAGAATGTGCGAAATAAAAAAGATGATACCTGCTGCTGCATTGATTTTGACCCTTTTTAATACTGACTATCTGTTGTGACAGTAAATCGGTGGCATGGACTGTCCTGTGAACGGTCTTTCAGTCTGTCTCTGATTGCATGTGACCAGTAATATTTTTTTCTCATAGTTGTTTGATGCTTTTGTTCCACGGCTGTTACACTGTTTCTGTCACAGTTGACAGTTGACAAAACTACATTGGAGAAATGGACAATGCCACAGCTCTGACAATGCATGGCAGAGGGAGAGCAGGAACTACAAGTTTTTCAATTTTAGACTTTGTCACCTTTGTCAAAGTGGAGAAAGGTCTTGCTTTGTTGGTGGCTCCACATCCACAAGGCTTTTTAGCTCCTGAGAGGAATGGAACGGGGAACAAAGCAGCACTCTGCAATGTGTTTATTGTGAAAATTCATACAGCTGCCTTAGTAAAGCCTCATTATCTCACATTCATTAACCATCCTCATCTCTGGCTTTTGTGCTGGTAAGAGAGAAAAGTGTGGTGGTTCCCCACGACAGCCATTCCTAGTCCACAATGGCGTGCTGGTACTACAGAGCCATTTTCTTTTATTAATTAATTATACTTGTTAAGGTCTGCTGAATGTGGAAGGCCTCTTCTGTCATGTTCCACTTTCTATCTGTGTTTGGAGCTGTGGCATGAAGCTTGGCTCTCTCGTCATTTGTTTGTAGCGATGTCTGTGATTATTGTCATCGCTCAGCAGTGCGCCCAGGTGAGATCACTCAGCAAGTTTGCACAAAGTCTCATTAGCCCTGATAAATATCCACACATGCATCGGGTCGTTTCGGTTTCCCTGGAAGCAGACGTGGCGACAGGGTGGTCAGAGCGTTCCTGGCCAGCTGTCTGATGGAGGAGGGTAACCTGAGAATAATTTCTCAACGTGCCGGCCCTGCTTTAAACCTGGATGGACACGGGTTGATACGATTAACTCTGACTAACCTCAAGCAGATTGGTGGCAGGGGGGTAGGGTCCTCTCAAGTCTCCAGTGTTATGGGCTGGAGGGTGGAGGTGGGGGGTCATTCCAGTGCAAAAGCCGCAAGACGCCAACAGCTGACTGGAGACGTCTGTCCGTGCTTCAGCCTGACGTTTGAACCCCTTCAGTCCTCTGAGGAGACGTGACCAGGAGAGAGATGTTTATATTCGCACCGGATCGTGTTTCAAATGGCACCTCTGCCAAAGTTGAACAAATACACCACAGGATTCCTGTGTCGTTTAAAAAAAAAAAGGTCAGACTGCATATGCACAGAGAAGCGAATGTGATATTTCAGCACTGGGTTTTCTGAGGCTCTTGCCCTCCAAGAAACCTAAATACGTACAGAGGCCCGTGGTTAGTCCTTATCCACTGTCTATTCTTGATGACTCCTGAGACTGACTCAGTCTGCTTGCTAAGCTTTGCGGTTTGATTCGCAGGAAATTCATTATGAAACTAGCCTTCACATCCAAAACAGGGAGTGCCAAATGCCCGGTGACTCAGCTCTCAGGCAGATGCTACTGAAACTGTAGTCGGTCATGTTGAGAATGTTCAGAGATGTCGCCCAGTATTTACTCCTCCGAACCTTGTTATTACAAGCACCTGATGTGCTAATTTACTGTCCTGAGCTTAAGGGTAAAAGAGTGCTCCAGTGATGATGAATTTTATGTAAGCCAGCCCGGATGTTACTCGGTTTCCCACGACTGAATGAAATTATTGTTTGGGTTTTGGATAAATTAAGAAACTCAGCTTAGGCTTGTGATGGTCACATGAAGCACTCTCCGCACATCAGTGCATTTCTTTACTCAGCCTGAAAGCTTGTGTTTAAGGTCCATATTTTTACCTTTGAAAGGCTTTTGCGTGTTAATGCAGCATTTCCCGAAATTCCACAGTTTTGATAACTGCAATTGTCTAACTGCATTCCTTAAAGAAAAAAAAAAACCTTGGCAGAAGATTTAAAATATAGTTTCATTTGACAACCCGAGCTCTGAGAGATGATTTCATCGAAGCACAACTAAATGTGGGTCAGACACGATGACACATGTCCTGTAGACACGTGTTATCTGATGTAGTCATGACTTGCAGCACATAGTAAAAGCTGTTTATGGTATGCACCTGCACACAGCGGCGTTTGGCCACAGCTTTTGATCCAGAGACCACCACTGCATCTCAGTTAGACAGCAGGCCTAGCTCATGTTGACACTTAGCTGAGGACGAACACGTCACATCTCCCAGGAGGGAACTGTGGATAGATTAGATGAAGTATTTCGATTATTTGATCAGTAGTCATCATTAAACCCATCTCATTCCTGTAAAAATAGTCTAAAACACCAATCCAAGACATACATAAAGTAAAATTGAAAGCTGTGCTTGAACCATTTGGAGTACATGCATGGCTTTGATCTCCTTTGAAAGGTCACACTGAAGTTTTTATTCCCAGCAGTCAAAATTACTTGTAAGTGCTACAGGAATTGAGTAATAGAAGTTTGAATGCACTGAAATCATAAGTCTTTATTTCCACATCAATATTTGTTTAGCAAATAGATGCCTGCATGACTGTATGAGGGCCTTATTCGCTGGAAAATGCAATGGCACCACAACATGAAACCTTACCCTATATGCACTGAATTTCTTGATTTAGCTATAAATTAGCCACCAGTATTTTAGTGGATTGGATTGTGTGGACCATTGCCAGTGTAACCAGACCATTTTTGTCAGTATTATCGATCGGATTACTATGAGACTTCATTGGTGAATTGGCTCAGTTTTATAATCAGTTGTTTGTTTGTTGTCGCCGTTGATTGTACCTGCTCTTGTGATTTCATATTGAAATGGATCAATGAATTGAAAGAATAATCTGCAGATGAATCAATAATCTAAATGCTGGGTAGTTGCAGCCCAAGACATAGTAGCAGATGGCTGTGCTGTGATCGATGATTACGACATGATTAGTGTCCTGACTCTCTAGAGTGGCCGAGGGTCCTCTCGGTCCAACTCTTTCATTGGCAAGGTACACGGCACAAAAGGAAAAATACGGCTGGATGGTAATGATGTAACACTGCTTCCCACTGAACTTGTGAAATCATTCTTAGAAACTGAAACTCCCCAAGATTTTAGGGGTTGGGTGGGGGACAAAGTGAAGAAGCAAAGCAGCATTTCTGGCTTTTAACGCAGCACTGTGTGGTGGTCCTCAACTTCTGTTAAACAGGTTGGTGCTATCCACCCTCTGCACTGCAGCTCGCTCCAGGCCTCTCCTCTGCTTTGCTCTCCTCCATTACATCAGAGGGGGCGAAGAAGCCAAGAAGCTAGGAGAGCCGTGCAGCCGTTGAATTCAACTCGGGGTCCCAGCCAACAGTAGTGCAAGCTTGCAGAAGCCCGAGCTGCGCCGCGCTCTGATTTGCTCACTGTTCTGACTTCTCACTTAGCAGCAGCGGTGAAGGTACTGTGGAAGACTTTACTTGCCTGGATGACTCTCCGTTAGGCACGTTGTATCACACAGAGTGGAAAGACAGAGTGATGTACTATGCAGGGGTAACAGGAATGCCACTAAAAATTGCCATTGTGGCATGGTTTCCCACTATTTGAAGCCGAAAATAGTCGGGGTGGACTAGTCTATTATGCAATTACAGTGGACTGTATCATGGAGGGAAAAGGTGACGTGAGACGGATGAAATGTTCTCACACTAAGAATGTTGCCAGCCTCTTTCCTCTCACGTGTGTGGATGTGTGTGGTGAGCTTCCCCATGTAGTCAAACAGGATTTCGCAAAGGAAGATGAGCTGTTCACTTCGCCTCGGTTGGTGTATTTGTTACAGTTGTGCATCTTTGTATAAACAGCTTTTGCCTTTGTTTAAAGACTGGTTTGGTCAGAAAGCAAATAGTTCAACAGCAGTGTTTCCCACAGGTTGTTCTCTGTGCTGGCGAGACCAGTCTCTTGTGTTTCACTTTTATTTTCATTGGCAATTAATCTGCCCATTATTTTTGTTAGTTTATAAAATGTCAGAAAGTAGTGAGGAATGTTCATTAGTTTCCAAATTAGTTGGCAAATATTCACATTAAAGAGGCTGGAATAGGAGAACTTTGATTACTTTTCCTAAAAAATGGCTCAATAACAGTCGAAGTGTCGAATCGTTGCAGCTCTAATAAGGTTTGCTTCTGAATATTCTCAGTCATGACCCGTCAGTCTGTCTGTCCGTTCAGTGTTTGTTATTGTTGCACGGCAATTGTCACTGTAGTTACAGTCCTCCAGCACAGCTGCCAGCGTTCTGCATCATGGCACCCAAAACAAAAGTTGACTTACTTGCCAGTTATTTATCCTGGTTGGTTGCCCAGATATTAACAGTGTCTAATGATGTCTGGGTTTCAATGCCGCCTCATCCTCTAACGGCAGAGCATCGTTTATATATAATGCCACCTCACTGAGCAGACTTGTGCTTCCTCTGAGTGTGTCGATGTGTTTCATGAGATCTCTCATCACTTATCCAGCAGGTGCCGAGTGTGATGATATCCAGTAATGGTGCACAGTGTGGCTTTTCTTCGTCCTGGCCTTTTATGAAGAGACGCCATGGGGGATATTTTATGCCTCTTGTCTTTTCTTTCCTCTAATTCCGCCATTGTTTTATGCTTCTGGTCACAGTCATTTGGTGCGGCAGATGTCCTAAGACGTCCTTTTACTCCAGTGTGTAACAAGAGTCGTGCGAATCTGCAGGGTCTGTGTTTGCTTTGCGGTATTTAAGGCACGTCATAGTGACTATGAGTTTCACTGCCGGTTCCCTCTCCACTCCTCAATAGTTGACAAGTTTGTTCTTTCCCCCTCTCACTCGGGACACGTGTGAGAAGGAGATGGAGCATGTCTTTGAATGCTTTTGAAAGGATCAAGTCCTTTCCCCCCCTTCTTTTTTGAAGTGTTTCCTTTCTGTTTTCCTCTCAGTATAAAGTGATGCACGGGGAGATTTTGTTACTTTTTCCTTTCTAATTTTCTGAATCTTGGAAATTGCAGGTCTGTTTAGAGGTATTAGGAGATTTTCCTGGCACTTAGTAGTTCCATGATCACTGTGCCATCAATGACTCTAATATCTATATTTTGTGACCAGGAGATCAGATTTGCATATTACATAAGTGGATTTGCTAAGATATAAAAACCTGCCAAAGCTGGGATATTTCCCAGTGCCTACAAGTCACTTTCCCTCAACCACATTTCCACAGTTAGCCTACACCCCGTGAAGAGTTGGACCGAGTTCCTGAAATTCTACACTGCTTCCTCGCTCTCTTCTGCCTGACTGCAGTTAAGGACTAAAGTTAAGTGGTGTAGCCAGGTCTTAAAAAAGTAACCCACTTTTGTCATGAATAGGCTAGCACTGAAGGTACTGTGAATGGGTGGTGCTGTTGACTCTGTGGCAGATGCACTCCATAAAGCAAGACCTTTTTGAGAGGCTCAATGTTTGGCATCTGCTTTTGAGAGATAATGAAGGTTTAACTGTTCTTGCACTATTACATCTCAAGTGTCAGAATGTGGATATTTAGTCGATTGGAACGTCTGTATAGCTGATCATTTTTTTGCCCTGTTAGTGAGAGTATGGCATCCTGACAATGGCAGCTGGGTGGACTGACACTCATAGGGCATTTCCTAGGGGACCAGGAACCTTTGAGGAACACCAGAACTAAACCTGCCTTTTGATTGGAGGAACCAGCGACTAAATATAGTTCATTTAGGACTTGTGCTTATAATTTAATGACCCATCCCTAACACAGACCCTGTGGCAACTACATGTCTATACCGCTTCATTTACAAAGCAGAGAAGTCCTCTAGTATCTAGAAATTAGTATTGCTTGCTGTCTGGTAACATAAAAAAAAATAATAAGGTATTATCAGCTTCTCAACTTAAATCAGATAAAGACTGAGGGGACTAGTAGAGAGAGTTAGTCAATGAATGAGAGAGGGAAAGGAGAGAGGATAAAGGGAGTGAACAAGAGAAATAAATTTCATTTAGGAATAGCTCCATAGTGGTTACATAATACAGCAAAAATAAATGACCATCAAACACTGAACACATCATCTGCTTTGGACATCTAGTTTCCCATCTTTTCCATCTCTGCGTATCATTTCATTACATTCATAAAATCATCATAGTCCCACCACAATAAATACAAACAACAATATGACAACCTTGTGGTTTTTCCTCGTGTGTTTGTGAGACAAAAGCATTTCAAATTGTTATGGTTCTTTAGATGAAGTGGAACTGCAAACAGGAATGCGCAAAAAGGAACACATGGTTCATCTGGCTCCATAGTTCCTGGAACTTTTTGTTCAACAAGGGCTTTGGGTCAGTGGCAGAGTGGGTTCACTTCAAAATGAACTTGGACTTATTCCCTGTGAACTGCGCCTATTTTCCTTCCTGTGTCTGACTGAGTGCCTGCATGTCTGTGAGGTTGCCATGCATGGACGCTCCGGCACCCAGCTCGTATCACCCTCCCCGCACCCTGCAACCCAGTGGCGAGGCGTCGTTCAAGACCAAGCAGTACTGCACACAGTGTCATTGAAGACCGATTAGGAGACGGCTCAGAGATTTGCAGGAGACAGATAAGGAACAGGTTCACCAGCATGCCCATCAGCAGTTGTCATTCACAACTCAGCCGTCTTCATCTCCATTTTGCTCCCTCCCTTTAGGTTTTAGGGAGGAGTGGAGAGGGGAAAGGGAAGCCTTTTGTTTATAGAACAATACTGCACATGAGAGTGCATGGGTCTGAGCCTGGAGTCAAAACAGGCAGACAGACAAACAGGCAGACAGGCAGAGGAAAGGTTGGGGGCTGGAAGAGTGGGGAGGAGGTACTGTTCCCTGAAGATGTGTCAGACTGTCTGGCGGTCTGGGTCAGTGCACTGGACTGGAGGAACCAGGTGGACAGGAAGGGAGGTTCAGAAGGGGGTCAACCTGAGCCAGTGGGCCTGAAGAGATGTGTTTAGGTTCACACAGCTATGATTCCACACAAGGAGAAGGTCAGCTGATACTTTGAAATGCCCCCCCTCTTTGTCTTATTAGGCTGTGTTTCCAGACAGTTTTGACTTGGGACAGGGATGGTAATGGTGGATTATAACCAGGCGGTTGTCTCTGTTCCCACACCCCCACTTCCTCCTCCTCATAGGCTCCAGTGTAATGGCTGACCGCAGAACAGCAGACTACAGGCAGTGTGAACCCTCTTTTCCCCACGGTGCTCTTTTTCTTTTCCCATGCTTCATTGTGGCAGTGTGTGTCTGTGTGAACACGACTGTTGGTGGCCGTGTATGTCAGTCCACAACTGACGAAAGCCCACTCCCATCTTGCTTTGACCAGTGATTGCTACCATGACAACGCCCCCTGCCCTCCCTCCCCCTAGACGTCACGTGACCCTCTCCCTCCCCAGGTGTTTGGCTTGCGTCTGGTGGACTTCATTGATTCGCCTGCACAGTAGGGCTCTTTGTGTGCCAGCCTGTGAGAAACTGGGCCCATCCTCTCCCCACAGGTGGAACTTTAACTTCACCCCAAGGTCTCCGTCTCTGCCTGCATGGAGCTGCTGTTGCCACTCAGAGGAATTGATTTTTATTAAGAGACGGGCTGGCAAAGGAGGGAGCTCAGCAAATGCGAGCTGATAATCAGCCAAATGTGGTGTTTGTTTAGCTTTCCCTGCTGTCCTCGGGGGAGGCAGCCCTATTTGGGCTGTAATGTGGAAAGCCATTATGTGACTAATAAGCTGCAATCAGCTGAGCAGCCACCGAGAACATACACGCAACACTCGAGCCTTAGTCACTGACAGACTTCTTCAAGCATTTGTTTCTTCCACTGGCAGTATGTGAGGCTATAGGGGGTGGTTAGATGATGCTGCGTTTTTTCCGACAGTGTTTTCATGTGTTTTAACCTCGTGTGTGAGCCTGCGATCGCATCCGTACATCCGTTATGTATTCACAGTTATGAATATGTGTGAGTTCAAGTATACTCATTGGAAAAATGCTTGATTTTCAACATAATCTGGTGTTTCATCTGCACAGTCATTCATGTAAACAGTATTTGAAATGAAGCGATCCGTCGTCGTCTTTGTTTGTTGTCTCCTGCTGTGTTGACTCGTCATCTCCTGTGTTGATCCCTTACTCTGGAAAATAGCAAGCGTTAAATAATCATAATCAAAATAGAAGTTAATAAAAACAGCTTGTGAAATAAAGTGACAGTCGACATTGATTGCTAGTGATATACAGAATTCAGAAAATGTATTTTTCACATTTGCTTTTATAGTAACAGTTTAGATGTGATGGTAAACGCTTCCAGAGTCTGGAAAGTTTTGGTTTAAGTGCCTTAAAAGGGCTCAAAAAGTGTTAGAATTTTGTGCTCAAATATCTGTATGAACACTGGTATGAACCCTTCTTCTGTGGTCTGCTTAAAATAACAATACTTAGTAAAGGAGAAGTGGGGCGACAGCCTAAAAGGTTTTGGTCATTTATCAGACGGAGGGAAGAGTGTGTGATCCCTGTTCCTGCTGAAAAGTCTCGTGTGGATGATTGGATGATGGAAAGTTAACTTGGAGAAGCTAAACTTCGCACTTGCAGTGATAAACTCGGATACCTGTGTGTTTGACTGATTTTGTGCTGCATACGAAAAGCAGCTAGCAGTGAAAAGCTGCATGCTGCCTTGTCATCCCTCTCAGAAGTCAGCACTGGTCTAAATGATGGCTGTTAGTGGAAAAGGCCTCTAATGCTGCTTTCTTTGTCTGTCGTCTTTATAAATGTGTCATAGCCGTCTCTTGCTTGCAGTCCCTGGCTGTGTGAGGCAGTGCGACCGGAATAAGAAACACGGGCAACACAGTGAAACCCTTCTCTCAGCTCTGCCTCCATACTTGCCGTCGCTATGACGACAGAGGATTTTAGATGGGCTGAGATGCACGGGGGTTATGTGATGCTTTTCCGGAGTGTGTGTCTGTATGTTTTTGTAACAGACAAGGAGAAAGTTAGAAACCACCGAGGAGTGTGATGATGCAGTCATCCCCCTGTTGGCTTCACTGTTCGATGCACAATAAAGGTTTCTTATTTTTAAACTGGTTAAAGACAGTTTAACAATTTGTCTAATACTATTTTGGAGCAAAGTAATGAATCAAAAGAGAATATCTATGTAGAAAACTTATAAAGATAAGTCAGTTGATCAGTTGTTCTGTTTTGATAGTTGATGAATCACTTCAGCTGCTTTTCAAACCAAAAAGCCAGATGTCTCTCTGCTTTTACCTTCTATAACATGTTCATTTTCCTTTCTTTTCTGTTATATATAATAGTAATTTGAATATATTTGGTTTTGTGGCAGATTAACCAATAATAAAATTGATTATTACTCATAGCCCTGTACTGTTCACCAAGCACAGGAACACAATGATGCGATTCTAACTGGTGTCTGAAACAAGGGTTTAGTGTTCCCAGTTTTCCCATCATTTCTTAAATCTCGGGGGCATGCATGTGTGTGTCCCTCACATTGTGGGGTTGACTGCGTGTGTGCTTACGTGTCACTCTTTCATTTTCATGCACAGAGGGAGAGGGAGCACATAATTATATTTGTCGGCTTGTGAGCATGAGAAAGCCTGTCCAGGGTGACCAATTAAACAGCAGATTTATGATGCTGCCCTGTAGGTGCAAGCTCGCCCACTTCCTTTTCTTAGGGAAGGCTTCTGTCATCAGGACCCCGTTTCCCACAACAGCACACATTTTGCCTGTTTGTCCTACATTCAGATCCCCCCTCCTCACCCCCCTCCCTACTCCTCTTCCTGTTTATTTATTTGATTTCCTCTCAGAAGCGGCTTTGTAAATTCAGAGCATCACAGTTACAATTAAAAGAACATCATTAGAGACTTGAAACCTTTGCATGCTAGAGGTGTGTTAGAAATACAGATTTGTGCACTCAAAGGGGATTGTCAGAGAGAAGGATGCAGAAACCCCAGAGATGCTCCATCAAACATAAATGAGGCCAGTCTTTCTACAGAGGGTGACACGGCAGCTCCAACCAACAGTCCTGAAAACCCAGCCCCCACCCTTCATGTCACAGATGTGAGAGTGCTTTGAGTCGTCGGCAGTCACAGCATCAGTCACAGAAAGACGGGGCGACTTTGCTGGTAGTCTGAGTGAAGCCCTCGGCTCAGCTAAAGGGCTCGGTTCAGCTTCTGATTCTTTTTTCCCCTCTCTGGGTGTGAGGCATGGGGAGGCCCACATTTTCTCCTCTAAGTGGACACTCAGGAGGAGAAGGAGCTGATTAGACAGGCTTTTGTAGACACCCAACTTGTGTTATTTGGTTGCCAACACTTCATAGAAATGGATCAAAGAGAACCCTGAAGAGGGAGCCACTACAAAATAGTTTCAGCAGTGTTTTAATGGAAAAGGAGAGAGTCGGGTCTACATTCATGCGTGAACTAGCTCGCATATATTACAAGGCTTCTGTCCACTGCATCTTTAATAATTCAGTCATCATTTAGTCATCGCCTATATTGTACTTCAGTCTCTCAGTGTGCATATCCAGTGTCATAAACGCTGTCTCAGGAGGCTTCACGCTGCAGTGTGTTTTGCGTGTGTACAGTATATAATGACACACATTTGTATCTGTGTGTCTGTCCTTATCCTCCGGGTGAGACTGCTGAGGTGGTATTGTAGAGCCTTACCAATCTCTCAACTGTTTGCCTACAAATGACCAAAAATCATGCTTTATGCAAAATAGGCAGTGGTTTTATAATGACTGTGCATTCTGATGCTTGGATTCCTCTGCGTCCTGATTGCTGTCCACGCGTCGGACTCCTAATTGGCTTCCCTGCTACCACTGCCTCCGGTTTTCACTGGTTTTCTCTCCATTGTCTGATTCCAGCCGCAGTTCAGCATGTTTTCATAAGAAGGATGGATAGGTAGAATCGTGGTGTTGCTTTCCTGCCATGTGGCTGGCAGAGGAATGCTTATGTACTCACTGGAGGGTCTGCAGGTTTTGCTCAGCTTACTTTTGTTTTAAGCTGAGCTGGCCATTGTGTGGGCCTTGTCATGTCTTGCCTTGCCCTGCAGTTGGTCTCGTTTTGTTTTTGCTGTCATTTCTTTGTACCGGTCTGCACTTTGAATGAAGGGTTTGTTGCCACTGCCTTACCTTTTTTTTTTTTTTTTTTTTGTAGAGTCATATTTCCCAGTGGTTCACTGTTCTTTCTCTCAACAACCTCATGTGGATTTGTTGCATTGTGACTTCTAGACTGGGGGACCGTGCTTGATGTTTTTTCTCCCTCTGGAAACACCATCAAATCATTGTCGGGCTCTTTTTGTCATTATGTATATGTTGTGTGTGGCGTGGGCAGCAGAAGCATTGTGTAAGCACAAAGCAAAATGTCACCTGTTGCCTTACCTCCACCTTTTTCACCCCTCTTAAGGCCTCGGAGCATGCATGTGCACACACACGCACACGTGCGCACTTATTCCATTGTTAATAATTAATTAGATCAGTGGAGCTGGAGCAGAGAACGAGTTGTCTCTGGGGCGTGTGTGTGTGTGCGCGTGTGCACATGCGCATGCTTGTCTGCGTGTTCAGGAAGAGCGCGTCTGAAAGCGATGCATACCAGATGTTTCAGAAATGAGGTGGGTTTCGCTGGAACGTAACACATTCCCAGGGATGTTTGCGGAAAGAAATTCTTCCTCATCTGTCGAGCATGTTCTGCACCCCTCCCCCTCCCCCTCCCCCCCCAGGAGGGTATGCATCCAGTTTACTTGTCTGTTTTTTGCTCCTCCCTCTGTCTTTTTTTAATAGGATACTTCTCATTAAACCCACAGCCGTGTGAGTGTGTGTGTGTGTGTGTGTGTCCCTTGTGCAGAATGCATATATAGATGTTGGTGTGTTTGACACTGGTGATTTGTGTGTTTCATTTTGCTGGCACGGCACACAGAAGGTACGTCCTCCTCCCTCTGATTCCTGGTGGGTGAAATAGTTTTCGCTAAGACCTAAAGTGATCCAGGGTGATATTTGACATGTCTGAGTATGTGTGGCATGGGACGGAGGGGGCAGATGAGTTGGCAGCGGCTGCAGATTGAATGACTTAAGCGGCAGTCTGCCACCATGGATTTGTCTGCTTGCATTAGCTAAGCAAAGACTGTGCACTGTCACCTGCACACTCAGGGAGTGGGCAGGCCAGAGAAAGGGCACATCCAACTAACTCAGGCTGTGACTAATGACTGTTGATCTGCTATTTTCTTGATTAATACCTGCATTGTTTGGTCTTATAAATGGCAGAAAGTCTTGAAAATCGCCCATAAAAGTTGTTAAAATTGAGGTTGACGTCCTCAAATTCCTTGTTTGACCCCAAGTGGATTCAGTTTTCTCTCACACATGACAAAGAAAAGCTGTAAACTGTCTCATTTCATAGGCTTGAAAAATGGCTTTAGTGATTAATCAATGATCACAATAGTTGCCTGTTATTTTTGTGTCAGTCGATCAATTGATTATAGTGACTAATCATTCTGACACTATGACGTCAGGTAGATATCACCCATGAAAGGTGTGAAATGGGCTCATATGGCAGCATGAGGCCTGTCATGCTGCAGCTGTCTTTAGACCAGTCTGCTGTTACAGTGATAAAACTTGGACTGCATGTAATGGGCAGTGTTGTGGATGGATGCAGTTTATGGTAAATGAATGGCTTTTCTTAATCAGTGAAACAGTGGGGCATCATTCTACATCCAAAAATAATGTATTTAATGCATATTGTTGTGCCATTTTACAAACTGAATTTTTATTTGATTTCAACTTTTTATACATCATATATCAATGAATTAAGAGCTCTTGAATAATCAAGATGAACTCTTTTAGCTTTGCAGTCACAAACAAAACAAAATATTTTAAATTGCATAAAATGAAGTAACCTGCTTTTTTACAGAATATGAGTTGAGCTATAAAATGGAATAGAAATTCTTAAATATTATTTGACGGTAGAACAGCTGTTAAATATAAAACTATGTTCATTATATTTCCATCTCTGTGCAAACCACTGAATCAGCCACATCCAGACCAATTAGTGTGTGTTTCCTCAGAAAACTTTTATCACAGAAATAAGCCAAACCAAAACTGTATTTCCATGCGCCTGACTCACAGGCTGTAACTGTAACTCCAGACAGCCCAGGTGGTGACTGAGCTTCCTCATCCATCCGGCTCTGCCTCATCACCTCAGCAACCGCCTCTGTGGCTCTCAAAAGGAGATCAACAGGATCAACCTCTCTGCTGCCGGCAGGCCGGTTTGGGACGAAGTATCTCTTCCTTTAGCTTAAACACTTAATTACAATGTCACAGTGACTTCAAACCTTTAGTGAAGGTCAGTTCCTCTGCTGGCGTTGAAGGGGTGTCTTGATGCACATAGTAGGCATAGTGTGCCATTACAATTCTTAGTTGTAGGTAAGAGATGGTTTGTATAATCTGTACTAAAGTCAGCCTGTGTTTAGCTTGTGTTTCCCTCTTTGAGTCCTGAACTCGACAAACCATTCCCTGCTGCCTATCCATGCACATTCCTGACGCTTTAAAACCCTGTTTTGCTTATATGTTCAATTAAGGCTTAACTGTTCCCTTTTCTTTTTTTTCACAGTCCTCTGCGCCAAAAACCTGGTGAAGAAAGACTTCTTCCGTAAGTATCCGCCAATCCCAACTGTTCATGATAAACCTATATTTGCTTTTCACACCCTGTTTGGTTTTCAGTTGTGGTTTTGTGGTGATGTGATGCATGCACTGTAAAATGTGGGTCACTTTGGGCCGATTGAGCGCCTTCAAAGGCGTACTACGATCTACTTATTTCGCAATTTCACCAGATGTGGATGGCTTACAGCGTATATCCTTGGAATTGGGAGAGTGTCATCTCTTTTCATTTGTGAAATGTCACTGAAATACAGCGAATATATTTTTGGGGCAACTTTCACTTCAAACAGTTTGCATAAAACACGCAGCTCATTTTCTCCGCTGAAGACTTAATAACTCACGTGTAGGTGTCTTTAGTGTTGCGATTGTTTGGGTGTGTTTGGGTCAGGCTGTCATGGTGAATGAGCATGTTAGAGGTCTTCTGCTCACTCAGGTGGTTTCTGTGGTGCCCATTCCTGCCATTCCAACGCCCAGGAGCTGAGCAAACATTCACTTAGGCTGGAAAGCAGCACTGAAACCATAGATAAAAGTGTGTGTGTGTGTGTGTGTGTGTGTGTGTGTGTGTGTGTGTGTGTGTGTGTGTGTGTGTGTGTGTGTGTGTGTGTGTGTGTGTGTGTGTGTGTGTGTGTGTGTGTGTGTGTGTGTGTGTGTGCGTGCGTGCGTGTGTGTGTGCGTGTGTGTGCGCGTGTGTGCGTGCGTGCGTGTGTGTGCATCCATGCGTGTGTTTGCATGTTCTGCTTCATGAACTAAATCCATAATGTGCTTGTCAGTAAGTCTTTGCTTATTTGTTGTGCTTTCTTTAAGCACATCTATATGATTTTCAAGGCAAATGTCAAACACAGGTCCCACCTATCAGTTATACACCTGCCACACATATTCTTTTGAATTAGTAATGCATTTTTCATTGTATAAAATGTCAAAAATAACAGATTCAGTGTCTCATAATATGAAACAGAGAACACAAACACTTTTACTCGGCACGGCAGGCAAATCTGACCATATGTTCGTATGTTCTCCTGATGAATGACTTAAATAACCTCTCACCAAACTCAAAACTGATGGGTTTTTGTCAACGAATGTGCTAATAGATTCAGCAGTAATCATTCTGTGTATTTTCCCTCATTTCCCTCAGAGCAACAAATTCATTTCTATTCATTTAGTCATTGAAAACTGTACTTTTCTCACCAAAGGACTTAATTCAGAAAATGCAACAAATCTGAGGAAGTAAACAATGAGTAATCTGTGAGTGGTCTGGACTGGTCCCCAAGCAGACAACAGTGCTGTAAACACCACAGCATCTGTGCCAGTTGTATTTATCACCATCTGCCATGTTAGCAAGTTAACACCGCTGCGTAATGTTGTCATTTGTGTCTTGTTACATTGTTTATCTGTGATTTATTCTTGGCGAATGCAGCTGAGGAGGTTTTTTCTTCCCTCCCCACAGGTCTCCCTGATCCCTTTGCCAAGGTTGTTGTGGACGGTTCAGGGCAATGCCACTCTACAGACACTGTGAGGAACACACTTGACCCCAAGTGGAACCAACACTATGACCTGTGAGTCCCAGAACCTTCTCATGCATTTGTTCCTGACATCTGTTTCCAAAGACAAAGCTAAAATCCCATTCCTCCTTTGTTTATTTGAATACTGCCCACCTTCCTAAAGACTTAATCTGATTACAAACAGCAGTTGAGTGTCTGCACAGGCTGTTACAATGCCTCAGTTTTTATGCCTTTCTTTTTTAACCTCAGTACTTGAGCACGCTGAGAAGTGACAGGCTGTGCCATTAACAGGACCTAAACAGCAACAGATGCAAACAGCTCTTGCATCTGCTTTCTCACTTATCTAGATACTCTGTAATGACATAACCCTGGAGCGCCAGCAAAGAGGCTAAAAATGTCCCTCGCAGCAGTATTTAAAGAAAGGAGGGGTGTCTCCAATATTATTTTCTTCCATTGACTGAAACACGTGCATGTCTTGTTGTACTCTGATTGCCTTTCCCAAAGATGGTTTGTCCCGTGAAAGCAACCTGGGGAAAAAAATAGAGATGGAGAGCGTGAGTGAAAATGTGAGAGTGAAAGTTTCCAGTATTCGCCCCGGTGTTTATCCAACCGTCATGCGTAGCCAACAGCGAGAGGAAGCACATGTCTCCGTTTGTTTGGTTGCTGGGGATACAGGACCCCTCTCTCTACATGGCTGTTAAATTAGCTACTCGTGTCATATTTGACAAGAGGCGGAAAAAGTCACGTGCACACCTTTTAAAAGATGGATCGATGGAGAGCTCATTTGTCCCATGAGCCTGCAGACGCAGCTGACTGGAGTTTATGTAAAAATTGCTTGTGTTTCTGTGCCAGCAATAAGTTCAACATCGGTGTGCCCCCTTTGCTCTCTGTCAGTGTTTCTCCTCAGCAGAAGACAGACAGACTCTCAGGTGGTGTGTTGGAGGAGAGGGGTTTTAATTGACTGAAAGCCGCCTAGCTGGCTCACACTTGTTAAAATACGCCTGCAACACCTGGTGTTCCGAATACAGCCGAGTGCATTAAAGCTGTTGGCAAGCGCTCTTTTTTTCCACTTTGTCGTATGTGCTCATGTGATGGTGTAGAAATCCTGTGTGTCTGTGAGTGTATGTGTGTGTGTGTGCATGCGTGGTCCTTGGTTTCATTGGTCAGCCACAGCCAGCAAACTGTCCCGTGAACTGTGACCCCCTCAGCATTGTTGCAGGATGTGGCCGGCATGCCAAGGATAGCAGACACAGTCTCTCTGGCTGCTTGCCCCTCACACGCTCTCTCCCTGCACCGCGTTTGTAAAGCAGACACAAAAATCACTAAAAATGACAGGACAGGCTTAAAATGAAGGAAGCATGAGCACAACAACCACTCCTGAAGATACAGTGATTATCAGAAATATAATATATATGTGTGTTTTAGAGGACCTTGATATTCACAGTGAGTGTCATGTCCCTCCAGTGTGCACTCCATCACATTTTGTTAATTTGGAGTTCTTCAAATATGGCATCATTAAATAATACATCTGCGCTGTTAAGTGCCCAGTCTAGACTCAAATTATTTATGCCCACTCATCTATCTATTTTTCCTCCCACCATGCGAGCTGAATTTCTATGGAAGCACCCAGTTAAACAGCACGTCCATTAATGCTTTATTAGATCCTTAGTGTTACTGTGTAGTGAAGGGCTGAGCAAAAGAGCCTTAAAAAAGTGCCACAATGCAGAAGAAGCATAAGAGACTCCTGATCTTCAACTACGTTTATCTGATATCTGTTAAGCTCTATAGTTCAATTGCTTTCTTTTATCTATTTTAACCATTTACATTTAGCTAAGAGTTTCCACCTGCTTACAATTGCAGCATGTGGCGTTCAGGTGTTACAGCTCACTCGGTGCAGAAGCACCCCCTGAGGTACAAGTACCCCTGGTTGTGAGTCAGTGTCAAGTTTTTAACAGCATCAGAGGACAGATTCAGTGGTTCCCTAGTGCAAGTCCATGTATTAAAAGATCTGTCAATCAATTTGAGAGCATCAGCGGGTTTCAAGTCCAAGTTGTGAATGTTAGTGTAGTGAGCCTTCCCTTTTGTTTCTGTTTGTATCTCAGATTGTGACCCGTGTTGCTGTTTCTCTCACTTTGACCATATGTTCTTGGCAGTAACTCGCAGGAAAAAGTTCCTAAAAACGCAGCCAAAGATGCGTCTTGTATGAATACAGTCTGCCAATAAAAGGATGTATTTAGAAAGCACATCTGACTCTTTAAATCTGCTGCTTTTTCCTTTTATTATAGTTTTCCCATTGTCTCTAGTGTGTGTGTGTGTGTGTGTGTGTGTGTGTGTGTGTGTGTGTGTGTGTGTGTGTGTGTGTGTGTGTGTGTGTGTGTGTGTGTGTGTGTGTGTGTGTGTGTGTGTGTGTGTGTGTGTGTGTGTGTGTGTGTGTGTGTGTGTGTGTGTGTGTATTATTACGTTATTGCCTATGACTGGTATTAAAAATCTTAGCCAGACTAATGAATTTTATTACATGGAGGGTGATCCAGATGACTGGGGTTTGGTTGTAATACTTCCCTCCCGTCACGTCTGTCTGACATAGCAGCTCTCTCACATCGCACCCCAGACAGGCATTTGGCTTCGGCTCAAAATGTCCAGACGTCTTACTCACAGCCCCATTGTTTCATATCCCTTTTGGTAAGCAGCATGATAATTACAGTGGGATGCAGTTCTGCGAATCGTACAGATGATTAGTTTTAGACTAAAGGAGGGAGCCCACCCGAGCAGATGTGCCACAACAGGTTCACATGGTGAGATTTTATCACACCCCCAGCCTCGTCTGACACACGAGGAGAGGGAGAGAGGGGAGCAGCATGAACACACTGGAGGAGACCTTTATAGGCAGTCAGGAAACAATCTGTTTCGTCTAGCTACACATCTTTGGTTGTCTGAACACAGTATAATTACCTGACCGTGTTCTTTACTTGCACGCATTCATGTTCCCATTTTTCATCTAGCGCCACCATCAGGTCATAACTTGAAATGTCTGATACTTTGGTTTATGATCAATACCTGCACTGCTAATGACATTCCCATCAGCCTCAGCTGTGCTTTGTGTTTTGTGCTAATTAGCAAATTAATATAAAAACACTAAAATGTTCAACCTTATACCTGCTTAACATCAACTTTTTTAGCAATGTCATTGTGAGCATGTTAGCATGGCGACATTAGCCTTTAGCTCAAAGCATTGCTGTGACTTAGCACAGTCTCACAGAGCTGCTAGCATGGCTACAGATTCTTCTTGTGTAATCTTTGTTCTGCAATTATTGATTACTTTGTGATGTTGTCATGTCACGAATGGTGTGATTTTTACAGCAGACATGCATGCAGTGTGTCTTGTGTATGAGCTTCTCCTAAAACTGCTTCAACATCATTTACTTGCAGACAAACAATCCTTGAATTATATAACTCAAATTACAACCCACAGCATTTGACAGCATGATTGATGACTGTTTAAACTCGATTACACTTTCAGTTAATCTTGTTCAATCAAACTGGTCATTTTGATTCTTCATATAAACCCAAAGGGAAGCTGGAAGCTTTGAGTTCCACCTCATTTAAAAAGCCATTTTGTCGAAGAAATGTAGACACTTTTTTTCACAGTCTGCCACGTTCTCAGAAACTCTGTCAGTTTCGAGTATTTTCATGGTTATTTCACAGCAGTTTTGTTGGTGCTCTCATCACGTCATCTCTCTACTGTGTCCCTCCCTCCCTCTGCCGTCTGTCCTGATATGTGGGACGGTGCCGCTGTGACCATTTAAATGATTCACAGGGTTGCAGTCTGCTTGTGTTGCTCTGTCTCACACTCAGACGCTCAGGGTCAGATTTACACATCCACTGGCTGGAAAATCCCTCTCAGCCACCGCACCTTCCTCTTCCCCTTCCTCTTCCGTGTCCCAACTGTGTCTCTTAACGTGTCCTTGATGAGGAGACTCTGTCGGATGTGTGTCTCCCCTGCATTGCGGAGGACATCCTGAGTGAGACATTAGCTCTTATAAAGTCTAACAGCCATTGTCACGTAATAATTCTTACAGCATCAACAAGAGAGTCCATCATTACTGAATATTAATCATGTCTCCTGCTTCTCTCTTCCCCCTTAGATACATCGGGAAATCAGATTCTATCACCATCAGCGTGTGGAATCACAAGAAGATTCACAAGAAGCAAGGGGCTGGGTTCCTGGGCTGTGTCCGCCTTCTGTCCAACGCTATCAACCGCCTTAAAGACACAGGCTGTAAGTGTCAGTATTAATCCAATGTATCAGCCTGTTAATGCCCTTTCTTATTATGTTTGAAATCTCTAAGCTGTGTGGGACTGTGGGACTCAGTCTGGACACTAGTGGAGGGGAGAAGTGTATTCACAAGTGGGTCTTATTTTGTTTTGCATGGTCACGGTCCTGCTGCCAGTTTTGCACTGTTCTGCTGATCAGCCATTGCTGCCGGTAACAGTTTACTCAGTTCATTCTTCTCCCTGATCTGAGACCAACTTTTAAATTATTTATTGTAGTTATTCATGAGACGTCAGTATTCTGATTATCGCTTAAATGAGGCCTTGTGCGTCAAGCCGGTCTTCTACCAGCAGTGTGATAAGAAGCAGAAGTTAATAACACAACGCTGCTGTCAGAGCTAAGTGACAGAACATGGAGTAGCTCCTTTTAGTGTCCTGTCTCCCTCACTAGGTCTGACAGAGGCCAGACCAATGTGAGAGAGGGGTCAACACTCTGCCCCCCTGCCAGAACAGGAAGAGCCAATCAACATCACCCTGCAATTACTGTAAAAAATGTCTCACGTCAGAAGCTAACTGGATAAATGAGATGGAGGCTTTAGTAAGTGGCTCCTAGTGAAAGCAGTGCCAGACAGTTATAGCTCCAACAAAGCGGTCTGGAGTGATTTTCCTGCACGGTGCGCCGGTACCTGCTCGCTGGGCCCGCTGCCTCGTCGGCAGGAGCAGGAAAGAATCCCACCGCCTTTCCTAGAAGCCCCTGACACTGTTGTTTTCCTGGAGCGACACAGGAAACCTGAGCCTTGTGCCACAGCTGTGAGTGGTTTGCTTCTGCATTTCCTTTCTCTCCTGGCCTCCTCCTCACCCCTTCAGTCTCCTCCATCGACTGGCAGCGTGTCCACACACACACACACACACACACACACACACACACACACACACACACACACACACACACACACACACACACACACACACACACACACACACACACAAAATGCCATTGTGACTAACCTCCCTCTATCTCCGTCTGCCGATCTAGACAACCGGTCATTTCACGCAGACATGCATAATTGTACAGCTATTTAAGTGTAAGCGTAGATTTGTTGTGTTCTCTTTGTTGTGGTCTCTCTCCCCATGTGAGTATTTGTCATTCTTTTGTATTTTTGTGTGGAATTTACCAGCAGTTGCAGTTTGTCCCCTCCACAGGCCTTGGAGAGGGCACTGGGTTGACTAAAATATTTGTGTATAATTGCAGAGTGTCTTTGGTTGACTGTAACATTTGTGTATAATTGCAGAGTGTCTGTGTCTCTTGTCTTTGTGTATATGACTATATACGTATTTAAGATGTATGTAGTTGTGAGTGCACTCCTCAGCATACATTTTACTGTCTGTTTGTGTGTTTTCTGTTTTCTCTGTGGCTGCTGACCTCCGGCCAGCCTTGTAACGGTTTGACCATTGCCTGTTTTGGTCCCTGTTTAGTCTAGACAGACATCCTGAGCTGATCTGCATGACACCCAGACAACAGAGAGCAGATAGTGGCATTTCTCATGTCTGCAGGCAACTTTTTTTGTCCACTTTTTTTTCTGCATGATCTCTCTCTTTCTCCCTCTCTTTCAAATTCCGCAGACTTTAAGAAGTTCAGACAAAGAGTTTCCAGACTTTGGCAGAAGTTCATGTCCATGCTAAGACTGAGTGGAATAGTGCAGGCTTTGTACTGAAATTTGTCAAATGTTTGACCTCTGCATTTGAACTGAAGCCTGCTCTGTACCGATGCTCAGTGAGACTTTTACAGCCCATGGCTGTTCCACAGACCAGACCATCTGTTCCAGGGCACAGCCGAGCTGTGGTCTACAGACTGAAGAATGAAACAGATAATGAGGGAGAGAGGAATTGACTCTGAGTGCTGTAAATGATACAGAGCAATGGGACTTGGAGGGGGAAAATGCATCTCAGCACATGCTAGTTTACATGCGTCTCTCTGACACTGATGAATCCTCTTTGCTGTCTCTCTTTTCCACTCTTTCTTTCATCTTTATTCTCATTTCCTGTTTGTCTCATCATGTACTCTTTGTCCCTGTCCCTGCCTTCATGTCTGCGCTCTCTGCACTTCTGTCTTCTCTCTCCAGACCAGAGACTAGACTTGAACAAGCTGAGTCCCAATGACAGTGACACAGTCAGAGGCCAGATAGTGGGTGAGTACAGATCTGCATGCAAGCAAAGATGCATTTGGTCACACAAAAAAAGATTTGGAAAATAGGCCACTTTAGTAGTTGCTGCAGTTCTTGTAGTAATCCTGGAGCTTGTAACGATCCTCCATGTTCTGGTTTGTTCTTGGATGTTGATGCATGGTGTATGGAGGTCCAAAATACTCCTGAGGATATCCTTTATAATGACATTAGAAGTGTATAAATATGACATGTATTCAGCTCTAGTCTGTCAAGTGTTGCCCTCTCCCGTTGCTCAGAAAGCTGTAACATATCACAGTCTTCATGTAAAATGTAGGTTTAGATTTCATAATACCAGACCCTCCCTGCAGAAGGAACAAATAAACTCACTTTAACCAGACCCTCCAGGATACCATGATAAAACCGAACCCTATCCCTGTTACTCATAAAGATATATAGCACCATTTTGAGCTTCGATAAAATATCTGTGCTTGCGCTGTAATCTGCTGTCTAGTAATCCTAGTGTGTGCATCTGTCTGCCATGTGTTGCTGCAGTGAGCCTGCAGTCTAGGGACCGGATAGGCACAGGAGGCCCTGTGGTGGACTGCAGTCGGCTGTTTGACAATGATCTTCCAGATGGGTGAGTGAGTTTGGGGAAATCTCTTATCATCTCAGAGGGAGCTTTTTGAGAGGCCGTTGCAAATCCAAAACAATAAATGCCACCTTTAGGTTCGGAGGGGAAAGATACGCGGAATATGATATTTACATGTGGTGAGACGGAGCAAGGAGCCAGAACACCACGAGATGGTTCTGTGGCTGCTTAACCATGTACACTCACTGCTGTGTCTGTGTATGTTCCTGCTGCCAGCTGGGAGGAGAGGAGGACAGCGTCTGGACGAATCCAGTACTTGAACCACATCACACGCACCACACAGTGGGAGAGGCCTACCAGGTGAGTACACTCCGCGGCCCTCAGAAACTCAAACCCAGACCTCTTAAATCAAACAGCAGCAGGTGGTGGAAGACCTCATCTCTGACCTCGGTGCTCCCAAACAAAAAAAAAGGTGTCAGACAGACTGCTGCAGACAGTGGTGTTTAATGATGTGGAAGACCCAGGGAAGTCACGGAGCTGACAGGATAGGAAAGAGAGGCACCTCTTCCCTGCTCTGGCTCTGTCTGTTCTTACTGTCTGTATCACTCAGGTCTTAACAGGCTTGACCTCAGGCGGTCTCAGTACACCTGTGTTTGATGGACTGTTTGTGTGCTGCCTTGTATAGATTTTCTAGTTAGCACCTGAAGACTTCCTGAATACTGCCTATTGATTTGCTGCTGTTTGTGTTTGTAGAGCTCACTTCCCCCTTTAAGCTTTCTTATACGTTCTCTATCTTTCTTTCTGATTGACCATCACCTTATTGTTTCTTCTTGGTTTCCTTCTCGATCCTCCTCCTCCTCCTCCTGTCCCTCTCAGGCCTGCATCAGAGTACTCCAGCCCCGGACGGCCTCTCAGCTGCATCGTGGATGAGAACACGCCAGTCAGCACAAACGGGGCCACGCCAACCACGGTGTTGCCGCCCAGTGGCGGCGACCAGCGGGCCCAGGAGAGACGGGTCCGCTCCCAGAGGCACCGCAACTACATGAGCAGAACCCACCTGCACACGCCCCCAGATCTCCCTGAAGGATATGGTTAGTGGGAAGCAAACCTTTGAAATAGTTAGCTAAAAATTAAACCTCTCAAATAGTTGGCTAAAGGTTATTGATAAATGACTGACTGAATGACTGACTGACTGACTGAATGAATGACAAATAATAATTAGTCATCTCATCCTCACTGCCTCACTTTTTGCTGCATGCTTAGCCAGTCTTGGATGATTATACGCAAATTGTGAACTGCGTTAAGAGCTGCTGTCCATAATATACAATGTTTGCAATTTGGATGACTGAAATGAAACAACGAATGAAGACATTTGGAACACCCCTATGAAGAGGTGTTTGAGTTCATCAGGCTGGGCAGTGGAGGTACATCTGAAGAAGACAGTTGGAAACCATGGCACTATAATATCAATATTGTATGTCCAGCTTTCCTGTCTGGAGACAGATAAATATTTAATATCCTGATTACACTAGAGTATGCTGTTTTTTGTTTTTTTCCTCTGCGAAAGCCATCTCTACTTCCACTATGAATCGTGTCATGATTGCAATGCTGTCGTGTTAATTGCTTCGCCCCTGCCCTCCTCCCTGCTTAACACTGGGCTCAGTCACCCGGCTGATCTGTAGCCTCATTCAGTCCAGCGCTGCTCTGATGACGCTGCAGCTCCACACAAGGAGCCTGAAATACTGGCTCCATTTTAGACAATCTAATTGAATTGATCTAGCTGTTAGAGTCTGGTGGCAGCCATTCACTCCCCCTCTGTTCTCCTTTCTGAACACAATCAGACGCATTCATGTCAAAGCAAACACACACACACACACACACACACACACACACACACACACACACACACACACACACACACACACACACACACAAGCTGCAGTCTCCCACACAACCCAACAGAGTTTTGTTTATCCTCACAGTAAAATCTGTAGGATTTAGGAGCCAGAGCGAGAGATGAATATCACAACTTTGCTCTCAGTCCTTCAGATTAGGAGGCCCCAAGCCTCACTGCGCTTGTCTCTGCATCTCTGTCCTTCCTCTCTTAATTCCAGTCAATTCCCTAAATGGCACCCAGTCTGTCAAACGTACATCACACACTCGTCAGGCGCGCGTGTGTTCGGAAGGTTACGTGTACAGGCATGTTAAAGCAGGGCGGTAGGTCCAAAGGGAGGCCACTCCATGGAAATATCTCTGTCAGGCTGTGATGAATGAGCTCACCAACTCAAAAGTCAGACAACCCCATCTCTCCTCTCCTTTCCTCTCCAATGTTCTTCACCCTGTCTCTCACCTCCCCCTCCTCCTCCTCCTCCACCTTTCCCTGGCTGCCTTTTGGGATCTCCACTGACTCCGGCAGTCCTTTTATCTCCATCTGTGTGAGCTCTCTCTTATGCAGACAGATTGTACGCACAGTCTGTCAGCATGTGGCACATGAATTGAACTCAGTTTCATTTTCCATAGATTTTAAACATTTGACATGCACTTGACGGCAGGGTCGAGGCAAAATCGTCTGGGTCCTCCCTCTTTAATTGATTCACATCATTGTCTGACCAAGAACGTCCAAATCTTACATGGATTAATCCCATTTTTATCTCTTCCTACAGAGCAGAGGACCACGCAGCAAGGCCAAGTGTACTTTCTCCACACTCAGACAGGTGTCAGCACGTGGCATGATCCCAGAGTGCCAAGGTAAGTCTGCCCCAAAGCCACAGCACTTTTCTTCTATCCACATATGTACTGTAAAACATGCAAAACACAAAAAAATAATGCATAGATGAGAAATTGGGCTCTCCACCGTCACTTGCATAGCTAATATTACCCAGAGCTTGTGTCACGGCGGTCTCTTAGTCCTGGTTCCCTTGTAGTTTGCCCTAAGCCTGCAGCTAATTATGAGGCTAACATGCTGTGAGAAGACCCATGTCACGGGGCTTGGACAGTGATTTGGTCCTCTGGCACAAGCTGCCTCGCTGTGAGACACATGGCCAACAGCACACAGGTCTCAATCGGCCATACCAGAGGCTCTTTGGCATTACTCGCTCAGGCACGTGTGTCCTATTGATTACCATATTCCAAAAGAAACTCACACACAGATCTGCATGCGTGACGGGCTTCAGTGCACTCCAGACGCTATCAATAAAACATGACTGATGTTATAGTACCTTGCCTCTGCTCACTTGCATTCTATCAGCATGTGAGTGATAGATGATATTTTTATCGGCCTTGATAGGAGGCCATTGGTCACGCCACACCTCACTGGGTGCTCCTCAGACAGCTCCAACATTAGCAGATGCCTCAGCTGCCAAGCTCTCATCGCTCGTGAGGCTCTGGTCCTTTTTGGCTTTATTCCTGCAAAACAGACAAGTCAGCGCCAGCGCAGAGAGCCTGCTGTAATTTCTGAACCTTTTTGTCTCCATGGAGTCCAGCTGAAAGGGGTTGCAGGGCAGCAGTAAATAATTTAGATGGGAGGAAGAAGAAAAATAGAATAAAAGTGATTTCTCAGACATCTCGGAATCTTGCTGTCCGCCTGAGTCCAGTTAGTCAGTGCTTTGGTATGTTTTATACCTAGAACTTGAGGCGTGCGTGTGTGCGTGCGCTTAGCCTCTCTTTTCCCCCATCCCACCCTACTTTGCCTCTATTTTTCTTGCGTACTGATGCTTCGTTGTGTGTTGTTCGCACGTCTGTTGCATTTCAGAGATCTGAGTAATGTGAACTGTGAGGAACTTGGTCCTCTACCTCCTGGATGGGAGATACGCAACACTGCCACCGGGAGGGTTTACTTTGTCGACCACAACAACCGAACCACGCAGTTCACAGACCCACGCCTCTCCGCCAACCTGCATCTAGTCCTAAAGTGAGTACCTTTGAGCCAGAAAAAATGTAACAAGACAGCACATAAAAAACACTGAGTATAAAAGCAGAGAGATTTATTTCCTGTCTGTGTTTTGTATCTGTAGTCCAAGCCCCAATGGTTCTCGTGGAGGCATCGAAAGTCAGAATGTCAGGTAAGGTTTGGGCTTCGTGCCGGTTGTCCTCACTTGCACACAGACAAGAACACGCACAAGCACACACTCCCCCAGACATTCACAGACTCGCTCACTTTGCCTCCCCTCAGTCTGTGTTTTACTGTGGGATCGTGTGCCAAGGTGTGTTCACCACCTGTAGCGGTTCAGTGGCCCTTCTGCTGAGCAGACGTTTGCGTGCGCGCGCGCACACACATGCACACATGCACACGCACACACACACACACACACACACACACACACACACACACACACACACACACACGCACACACACACACACACACCCAGAAATGCGTACACGGAGCACTCCCCCACAGTCTTTCTTTCCACACAAAAATTCAAATTCCTCAGGCCTGCAGAGGTTTTGATCATAAAGGCGTTTTAGCACACAATCCGTCACAAAGCTGGCTTTGGCCAGACATCAGATAGCCGAGTGGAAACCGAGGCTGCTGTGTCTGTGGATGAGGAGCGTCTTACGTCCAGGAAACGGAGCATAAATTTGATGCCCAAGTCAATGAATGAATTGTGTGAGTGTGAGTGTGTCTGTCTGCATAGGTGCATGTGTGTTGGGTTCATGCTTCCATGCTTGGTACATGCTTGCGTGCATGGATACACGTGTTGAGAATCTCTTCCCCTGTGCAGCTGTTCAAACACATACTGCACAGTGATATCTGCAGAATTACCCATAGGCCCTCGCTCCACAAAGGTAGGAGCAGCGTATGGGTGCTTTGGTGGGCCTCCTGCCTGATCTCATTCCTTCTCCGTGCAGAGACGGAATGCGTCGATGGAGAGATCAGGTTTCCTCTCTTTTTTTTCCTGTTCTGATGGATCAAAGAACGTGTTTGGGATTTTGAATTTGCTTTGCTTTTTTTTTCCCCCCCTGTCTGTGGCCCTCTGAAAAGTCTTATAAAAATGTAGCCCTGCATGCCACGTTTGTTTTTAATGTAGGAATTTCGTCAAGAGCATGACTATGCCCAGATGTGTGAAAGTCTCATGCATCGAATTTCTATAGTGTGTGTTTTCTCGCAACATGATTAGTTCACAACAAATCCAGGAAGTGGGCTTTTTTTTTTCATGCAACATCACAGGAATCACAGAAAACAAGTCTTTCTACAGTGATTAGTGTCAAGCAGTTATCATTTAGTACACTGGCAAGTTTTTGTTATGTGGTTTTAAGTGACAAATTAAATGATATAAAGTGTTTGATTAGGAGTGCCATACATCTCCCGCTTATTCAAAGGCACACAGACCTTGGCCTGACATTTGTGAAATAACGAATGCATGACTAAGATTTAACCTGAGCCAACAGCAATCCATTCGTATTACATTAACCCTGTAATTGATGATATATTGCCTCTTTGGTACAGTTTGTGTCCTCAGTGAAGCTGCTCTGTGGCTGCAGATAGAGCTTGAAGTGACTTTCTCGCTTGTGACAAAACTCTGGAAAAGATATCAGTCGTCATGAATTTCCATCAAGACATCTGCCTTTTATCAAGTCAGGGATTTTAGAAATTTTCACCCCACATGTGCCGTCATCCCACAAAAATGTGTGTGTGCGTGTGCGTACGTATGTATGTATGTATTTATGTGTGCGTGTATATATATAAATAATTTCCGTAAGAATTAGAATTTTATGACCTTTTTTATTTGCTGGAGACACAGCCGGAGCATCCAGACCATGGTTTTTGGTTGTATTTCTCCTATGACGTTGCAATCTCCTGCTGAATTTAAGCCCGCCTGACTTGTCCGGGTCACAGTTCAATAGGTAACTTAATCCTCGTCTGGTTTTAAGACCTGGCTGCATGACTGCCCTCTGTACAGAAATAACTGCATCATTTCCCAGATGCTCGTGATTTGTCGTTTGGCCAAAACATTGCTTTTTATTATGACGACAGGTAACACGCACCAGAGTCTTGCTCATCAGTGAGGAGTTGGAAGGAGATGAGAGAACTGGTTTGCCTGCAACCATGAGACAGAGAGCAACAGAGACGAAGCAGAAATCTTTAATTTATGGGTCAGAGTGCAGGAAGAGATGCTCCATGCCTCCTCTCACCTCACTTCTCTCCCACCCTCTGAGTCGTGTACGGAGTTTTGGTGCTGTCGGGAGAGTGCCGTCCCCTCCCTTGCCCTTCCCTCTGAGTCTAGTCTGCAGGAAATAAAGGGATTGGTGAGGAGGTCTCCAGTGTCCTATGGGGCCCTGTGGCTTTCTGTATAGCAGGAAGTGATTGAAAAGCCAAACTGGATTCTGTTGCATCGACGCTAGAGAAGTCGTCATTGTGGTAGAGTACAATGCAAGCCGTAGGGCGGACACGTGAGAGCAGACGTTTGCTGTCATGAAGTGAACTGACAGTCAAGGCTTCTCCTGTGTTTGTTAGCTCCACTGAAAACTGGTGCTTTGATCAAATTACCTGTGTGAAAATGTTTATTGTAACCTTGGCATCACTTTGAATGTTACAGCCAACATGTCCGTAGTGCAGGCGTACAGCCTGACATGTGTATCCTTCCACCACCCTCTGCGCTCAGCTCGAGAGTCTGGTGTTTATGACCCTGCTCTGGGCCGAGCATGCCTGCTACCCCCCACTGGAGTGCAAAAGGCCATTGTGCAAATAATCCTTTAGTGCCGGCCCCATAAAGGCTCTTTTGATTTTGTGTGTGTGTGTGTGTGTGTGTGTGTGTGTGTGTGTGTGTGTGTGTGTGTGTGTGTGTGTGTGTGTGTGTGTGTGTGTGTGTGTGTGTGTGTGTGTGTGTGTGTGTGTGTGTGTGTGTGTGTGTGTGTGTGTGTGTGTGTGTGTGTGTGTGTGTGTGTGTTCGCCTCCTGACTGTGCCACCCTCTGAGGCCGTCCTCCCAAACACAGCGCCTGGTTCAAACGTTGTATTCTGGAGACCGCTGCCATCATTAACCGCAGATGATGTTCACAGCCACGCTGTTGATACTGCGGTTAACCGCCTTTTTTGTCACTGTATTTGAAATGTTTCATCAAATGTCTGGAGTCTCCAGTAGAGTGAGAAGACAGAAATGTTGAGAGAATATAATAAATGAGAGAATAATAAAAGGCAGAGATCAGCAACTGCAGAAGCTGTGAAAAGTTTTTAGTTCTGATTCGAGTACAACTCAAGTACATTTAGTCATTTGGGATTTTTTTATCCAATGCGACGTACATATGCATTCACACACCAATGGCACAGCACCAGGGGCAGTTTTTTGGGTTCAGTATCTTGCCCAAGGATACTTCGGCATGTGGACTGCCATAGCCAGGGATCAAACTGCCGACCTCCTGATTGGTAGACGACCACTCTACCTCCTGAGCCACAGCCGCCCCTTGATTAAATAAGCAGGTACTGCATTCTGGCTGTCTCGGCCCATACAGGGTCTGAGTGTCTGTCTGTCTCTTCAGACAAACTTATGAACTTGTAAAATGTACCAGTAAGCTTCTGCGAGGCGGCCTTGATGGCCGCACATTACCTCAAGTGTACGTGATGAGTCAAAAGCAGCAGACGATCTATTTACAGAACTTTCTTTACCTCAGTCAAATTCTGCTGCTCCCTCGTAGAAAGCTCTATTTTAGTTCAGCCGTCTGTGTGAGACCACCAGGCCTCTGCCAGGTGGAGAGGTGTGTGCGTGTCTGTGTGTGTGTGTGTGTGTGTGAGAGAGATGTCTTACCTCCACTAATCCCTCCTCCACCTATGTCTGTCTGTGTGAGAGGCTGAGGCAGCTGTTTGACTTGATGTGCTTCCCAGATGACCTCAGTGTGTTTACTCCTCGTACTCTGCAGTCAGCAAAGGACACAGAAAGAACTCTCACTCTCAGAAAGCTGTATTTTCAGTTTCTTGGCATTCCTCTTGTTGTTTTTTTGCAAGTGTTGCTTACTTTTTTCTCACTATTAAGCTTGTTTGTGTTTGGTATTGGTACATCTAGGACTCACAATGTTTGTCTCTCGTCTTGTCCCTCTGTGTCTCGATGTCTCTCTCTTTCCCATTTCTCCTCTCTCACCTCTTTCCCATGCCACTCCTCTGTCCGTCTCCCTGCCGTCTGCCCTCCAGTCGTCAGAACCAGCTGAAGGATCAGGCCCAGCAGGCTCTGGTGTCCCCCGGTCAGCTCCCAGAGGAGGCCGAGTGCCTCACTGTGCCCAAGTACAAGAGAGACCTTGTTCAGAAGCTCAAAATCCTCCGCCAGGAACTGTCCCAGCAGCAGCCCCAGGCTGGCCACTGCCGCATCGAGGTGTCCCGTGAGGAGATATTTGAGGTGAGGATGGAAAGAAACAAACTCAGCTATGAGTTCATATCATGTGAAGTTATTAAAAATACTCAGAAACGGGCACATAATTTAATCCAGGGGGAAGTTCAGTGGCACAGAGCATGCATGAAGCAAATTACAACGCATAACAAAATGGTAGAAAACATGGGTATAATAGAATTTGCTCCATTGCACAACCCAAGAGAATTAAAGCAGCACAATATCTCATTATTTTTATACCTACAGAGCTGCTTGTAATTGTACAAGATATTTATAGATGCACCTAAGTCATGTTAACTTAGCTTTTTCTCTCTGCCTTCGTCTTGTCTACTCCCATAAAGGTCATTGCCCGTAGCATTCTGGCTCTCACACACCCGCTTATCTACGACGTGTGAAGCTAGTCTGTTCAAAATCTAAAGCAGACTTCTTGTTTGAGATGAGGATTTTCTCAGCTGGGGAGTTTTTTTTGTGTGTGCATCTCAGAGGTGCGGGCCCTTCATCAGAGCAACAACACCTGCAACAGACTGCGTGACCCTCATAAAATATGCACTGGAATGTGCTGGAACAGCCGCGTCTGTTAATCTGAACGAAGACATTTTTGTTGGCTGATCTCAATGTGAGAGAGAGAGGGCCGGGTTGGGGGGGGGGAGACAGAGGACGTCTTGAGGTTAAGACATAACTGCATAGCGTCTCCAGACCAGCTGAAGCATTACATTATGACTGAACAGGCAAGTGTTAGCTGGTGGGCTGTCAGGCCTGTCTTTATGTGTACTTTTCAGTGTAGATAAGGTATTCCCATTCCTCCCACAGCACCTCTCTGTTGTCTGCTGTGTCTGGAGGGCACAGTGGAACCTGGCTGCGTTATTATAGTCTTATGGCTGTGTTTATTATAACTGCCCCTAATCCACTTTAAATGAACCCTCCCCCTGACGCTGTGAGCCGTCTGCACGTGGGATGAACACTGATTGAGGCGGAGAGATCTCAGCCTCACAGCAGAGAACCAGTAGGAAATGAGTGCTGTAACGCCACACTGCATCCGTCTCATTTTTTACAGAGCTGCTCCCGTAGAGCAAATGCTTTCTTTCTCTGCCTCTTCACTTCAGTCACTGCTCCAGCAGTGTCCATGTTTAGCATGTGCCATAATGCAAGGCATGGAGCTCGGAGAGTCCCTAAGAGGTCACACGTGGTTTTTGGCACTTTCCCCACAGACAGGGCCCCTCACATGGATATTACAAACTGATAAATGGCTTCTCATTACCTCTTTGTCTGCGGAGGCCACGTAGAACCAGATGGCTCTGCATCAGCAGCTAGCAAATACTGTAAACAGCTCCCTTCCAATGCTGTCACTGTCTTTGACGGGATGTGCGCGCTTTGTTTGCATCCGTGTTGCAGGAATCGTATCGACAGGTGATGAAGATGAGGCCGAAGGACTTGTGGAAAAGGCTAATGGTGAAGTTCAGAGGAGAGGAGGGGCTCGATTACGGGGGAGTGGCCAGGTAAGACGGTGGAGCAAAAGAAGAGTGTGAGACATGAAACGCAGACTTTGGTTCTGGAAACTCTGAGGCTTTTCACACTGCAGTCTGCCTCCTAGTGGAGGAGCTAAAACACACACCTTACTCACCTGTTTTGTCTGTTTGGTGTTTCTTCAACAGTGTTTGTATGCTCTGAACTCTCTGACTTTTTTCTCCCCCCTTCATCTCCTGCCTGACCTGCGCAGAGAGTGGCTCTATCTGCTGTCCCATGAGATGCTGAACCCATACTATGGCCTGTTCCAGTATTCCCGTGATGACATTTACACGCTGCAGATAAACCCAGACTCTGCTGTCAACCCTGTGAGTCTCTCACAACATGTTGTGTTCTAACTCTTTGCTGTGTATTTGTGAGCTGCTGTGAGATGTTCTGTTAAAGACCGTGTATTGCGCTGCAGGAGGCTGTTTAATCCTTTTTTATGGTGTTTCATTGAGCACCATCAGACCTGTAGCAAACACAGTCACGACTGTTAGCTGCAGGAGCTAAACTTAGATATTTTTTTTATGGGTTAATCCATCCAAACATTTTCTGCCACTTATCTGGGTCCATGTCACATGAATTTATTTATTATGTTTCCAGGAGGGGAAATGCATTCTATGTGGAATAAAGAGGCCTTAAAAAGAATTATATTTAATTTGGAAAACTAACTGGCACACAGTATATCACAATGATGCACACTGGCCAGCCAGGCTCCTAAGCTTCAGTTCAGACAACGTCACAGCTGTCACATAGATGGCTGAGATAGATAGATGGCACAAATGGCATGATGATGTTGATGGACATTTACAGGTTTCACTGTGAGTTGACACTGTGCTGTTTGGTTGTTCACTGTTTGAATCTTGTAGAATTGTTCAGTCTTTGAAAGAGGAATTTGGTGGTTTCATGTTGTTTCATGAGTCCCAGACATGCTTAAAACACTCAGTTCTGCTTCTAACTCACTTCGGTCTCTTCATTTGGAAACTCAAGATGTTTTGTCTCCCCTTCAGGAGCACTTGTCATACTTTCATTTCGTGGGCCGTATCATGGGCATGGCGGTGTTCCACGGCCACTACATAGACGGAGGCTTTACTCTGCCCTTCTACAAACAGCTGCTGGGTAAACCAATCACCCTGGACGACATGGAGTCTGTTGACCCCGACCTGCACAACAGCCTCGTGTGGATCCTGTACGTACACGTTTTTTATACAAATCAACAACAGCATGACTTCACTGTGTAAATGAAAAGTGAAAGAGGATTCTTGGATCACACATTACCCACAATGTCTGTATTCCAGTCTGCAGTCTGCATGTGTTGTGAGTAAACTAGTAAAACAAAGTAGCTGAGTACGTTGATGACAGCGCCCCCCAGGGTTTTTGAGTGTTTCTTACATCAGTGGCCCCAAAGCACATGTTTCAGACTGTGTGTGTGTGTGTGTGTGTGTGTGTGTGTGTGTGTGTGTGTGTGTGTGTGTGTGTGTGTGTGAGACCTTAACATCACATCCTCAAACACTAATTCAGATGTTTCTTTCTCCTCAGGGACAATGACATCACAGGTGTGCTGGACCACACCTTCTGCGTAGAACACAATGCCTATGGAGAGATCATCCAGCACGAGCTCAAGCCCAACGGTAAGAGCATCCCCGTCACCCAGGACACCAAGAAAGAGTACGTCCGGCTCTACGTCAACTGGCGTTTTCTGCGAGGCATCGAGGCTCAGTTCCTGGCTCTGCAGAAGGGCTTCAATGAGGTCATCCCCCAACACCTGCTGAAGGCTTTCGATGAGAAGGAGCTGGAGGTACTGTCTTTTGCGCACATCTCGATGTGATATTGTTTGATTTAAATCCATGTATGTTTGGTTCAACACACTGACTCCGCCTCTGTCCTCCGCCTGCAGCTGATCGTATGTGGCCTGGGCAAAATCGACATCAACGACTGGAAGTCCAACACACGGCTCAAACACTGCACTCCAGACAGCAACATTGTGAAGTGGTTCTGGAAAGCTGTGGAGTCCTTCGATGAGGAGCGCAGAGCCCGGCTGCTTCAGTTTGTCACTGGCTCTTCCAGGGTTCCCCTGCAAGGCTTCAAGGCCCTCCAAGGTAGTAACACCCAGGGTGAAAACTGGCTACACTTCATGTTTTGTCATGTTTGTTTACATTGGAATTCTTATGCAGGAAAGTCCTACGAAAGCGCTCTTGACCTGAGTTTGGTGTGAATTGCTTTCTTTGTTCGATGGATTGTTAGAATGAGCTCTCTCTAATAGTAGGTACAAAATACTGAATGCTAGTAAAGGTGTGGTAGTGTCGTCTTAACTCTTCCTTTGTTGCACACACATTGCAACCTACGCTCACAGGCTCTGTCAGCACAGTTCAGGGGTGTGTGTGTGTGTGTGTGTGTGTGTGTGTGTGTGTGTGTGTGTGTGTGTGTGTGTGTGTGTGTGTGTGTGTGTGTGTGTGTGTGTGGACTCCTGCTTCTCTCTGTGTGTCTCCGTCTCTGGGTTTCCACAACCTGAGATGAACCCTGAGTCTGAGCGTAGTTCAGTGGTTCAGTGGGTCCGTCCTGGCAGACGGTGCTGCCCAGAGACGAAGCACTCAGGCATGTGGAGTACACTGTGATCCACAGGCAGACAGCACCTTTACACACCTTATATAACACGGCCATCCTTTCTTGGTCAAAACATCAGCAGAGCCCAGAACACACAAAACACACTCTCTCACGCACACTCAGACTTACAGTAGCCATGTTTCCATCAGTCCATCCATATTTTTCTGCGTGTTTTCAAGTATGCCATTAGAAAAGATTGATGGAAATGTCAGCATTAGAAAAAAAAATCCTTAATTTCGCAATAAAAAGTTGATGCTTATTTAACTCTCGTGACAAAGTGGTTTTGCTCAAGAGGAAGTAGAAAATTTTCTGAACACCTCTCTCCATTTCCCTCTCATAGATGAGCGAGGCCACTGGTTTTGGTTTTTCTTCTTCTTTGAGGTTTATTGGCGGTTGTTACTGGTTCACGACCTCCACTTCTTCTGGTCTGTTTATTACAGCTATGTGTAATGGAGCCACCACCGTCTGACAAAGGTTTATTCACTCCAAACCAGTCGATGGGAACGTGTCTAATTTGCCTGTTGTTTCTTTTCTCTCTTTTTTTTTTTTCTTTTTCAAACGTTTGCTTGCAGTTCAGCTGACTGTCAGATGAAAACACGGCTTGTGTCTGTGGCATCGCTTTGATGCTAAAAGCTGGACACATGGCTACAGTCAAGGGACAGAGCAAACTCATTTGGCGCTGCTGCTATCTGAACACTGAACAGTACTACTGTTGGAGCGTTCCCAAAACTGTTTAATGAAATAAAGGGATTTGTCTTCAATAACAGAAAACATCATACAGGCACAGATTTCCAGAGTGTCATTTAAAGATTCAGATGTTTGAGGTTTCCAGTGAGTCACCTGGTCTCTGCAAGTCTGATGGGATAGGACAGAAATCTGACTGATTGCTTTTTGGTTTCATTGATTGCCTTGCATATGATCAAGTCTGATTTTCCAGTTCGAGCATCTGAATCTGAGCAACTTGAAAAGAATGGGGATGATTATGTGAACTTGGGAAACGAAATCTGAACTTTGAGTAACGTTTTAATGAGCATGTGTACGAATGTGCGTTTTACTGAAGTGATTGTGTTTATACAGGTGCTGCCGGCCCACGACTCTTTACCATCCACCAGATTGATGCCAGCACCAACAACCTTCCCAAAGCCCACACCTGGTGAGGAAACTGTCAGCACTGGAATATTTTCGCACTGATTGACTATAAATATATTGTCTTTGCACTGTGGTCATGGAGTTGTATTGCAGTGTAGTTCCTGAGAGTGTCTTCAGTTTTCAACACACGATTTTGAAAATGCTCTCCCCTTCTGTGTTCCCAGTTTCAATCGGATCGACATTCCGCCCTACGAGCATTATGACAAACTGTACGACAAGTTGCTCACTGCCATCGAGGAGACGTGCGGGTTTGCTGTAGAGTGAGTCACTGATGCAAGCAGAGCTCAGCAACAACCAGAAGCAACATGGTTTGGCCACAATGAGCCTCCCCCTTCAAATCAGCCCACTCAGACGGGGGTCGTCCACGGTTGCTTCACCCGGGGATGCCCATACTTCCCAGGGACATGTGGCCAAGCTAAGGGAGGTTGTGCAGAGAAGACCAGAGTGTGTCATCTGACTGGTTTTTTAGAGCCTCCAGCCCTCCTTTATGTCTTTTTTTATCATTGAAAAGGATCTCTTCAGCTGCTAATAACTCAAGACTATTTACTAACTTGTGGAACCTGCTAAATTTGCTGGTTCTTCCCTTTTTTCTAAGTTCATTTTAGCATTTAAAAAATAGACTGTATTCCATGTAGCAACGCTCCATCTTACCAAGCAGAACACAAAGTCAGTCCACTCTGAAAACGACATTTAACAGTACAGGGTCACTGACTGTTACCACGACCACTCGGAAACACTAAATTTGGATGAAGAGTGTGCACGGCTCGGGCTGTTTGGTGCCTCGGAGTGATCACACTGGGGCTATCGGCAATGCAAAGGCTGCAAAACGGGGATGTGTGCGGATGAGACGGCGAGACTAGAGACTGAATTAGGCCGAGCCTGACTGTTTACAGCCCTCTCCAAAGACAGCAGCGGGGACCTCTGCTCCTGAGTCGCTGCCCAACACCGCGAGCTGCATTCCCAGAAACCTGTTTCACACGTTCGACAGCTAGTTTTTGTTTGAACATGAGTAAATGAATGAATAGCTTGAAATGTGTTATTTTTATATAACAGGGAAAATTGAAAAAGAAACAATAAAATTCTATATAATATATATAATTTATTGCTGTTATATTTCAGAAAGCCCTTTCCATTGTTCCAGGAAAAATAACATCTTTGAAATGTTAAAGTGTTACTGTTTAAATTATCGACGACAATTTGTGAAAACAGAACTAAGCTTGACTGAATTTCACTTAAGAATGCTGTGGTTTATTTCTGGACGTCACCTCTCTCACACTGTACAGGGTGAGGTATGTCTTAAAGAGCAAAAAATCCCAAACACACCATGTCCTCTGAGTGCCATAATCGTTTTGAATGAATGAAACATTGAGCGGACCCTTTAAATTCTACTGTTGTCATTGTGGAGCTCCACATGGTGGTGTGACGTTTTCCTTCTATTACCCTTTTTAAACAGTCCGTCACATGTAGCTGGGCTATATTAATGTCACTAGCATGAAACCTACCTTTTAATTTCTAACAGTATTCTGTTCAGAGGAGTCCAAAGTCCATCATAATCTATTTTGTGCTGCCTCCACATTGTTGTTGTTGGAAAAAAAGACCTCTACTACCTTCTAGCCATGTGGTGCTAAATAGCATTAACGTTTGTCTTATATTGGCAACCTTACTCATTGACATACTACTGCTTCAAGTGCACAAGACACTACTCTTGTGTGTTGTCTGTGGCCACAAAACATGTCCAAGAAATCAAGAGCTCTACCAAGCCACATTCTCAGGAGATGTCACGTACTTTGTAATGTCCTTTTATTTGACGACTGACGGGACGCTGATTCTGACCATTTATCCGGATTTCCTGAATGTTAAGGGGTTAAAAAAAAGTCTCATCGTTTCAGTAGTTTTACCCACAGCAGAGCATTAGCATACAGAAGTCGTTGCATGTGTCCACATGTGCTTTTGGTTGAAAGGGAACTGAATGAGATGAACTTAAAGCCTGCTACACAGTCCCATCAGTGATGTTTTTATTTGGGGGGGGGGGGGGGGGTGTTTTCTACGATTTAAAAAAAAAAATTCTTGAATGTTTTCAAAAGATGCTGCCTGTCTAGCAATCTATGACCGTGGACTGTTCTTAACGTTTGCATACACTTTAAAAGACAAAAACAAATGAACTGTTCATTTTCATGATTTTAAGTGGACTCGTGTATGCAAAGTGAAAAGTGTCCTCAGATGGTGCTTTGTACAGTAATAAGATATTGTTCATATATGTGGATCAAACGACCTGTAATTTATCTTTAACTTAAGTAGAAGATTTCCTTGAAACGAAAAGAGGAGTTGCACACAAACAGAACGAGGTCGCCGCGTGTGCGTTTAATGGCGACTTCTGTAACAGACGTTCGTTCGCCTTTAAGTCCAGTGCACAAGATGATCACCCTACTGTCTGTTCCTACACTACATCACTCAGCATCGCCCCGTAGCTGCCTCTCGCTGAAGAACTGAACTTTTTATTCAACAAGTCAGAGTTGAGAGATGCCGCTCTTGTCGTTTTGTTTTGTTTGTTTTTGTTTTTTTAATAGCATGATCCACTAGCAGGACTATATCTCTCATAGCTGACTGATGCAATTTGATGTATGTTAACACTATCATTTTGTAAGAGTATTTTATTTTTGTGTGTAATTAGTTCTAATTAAACTTGCCTTTGTCTAACAATGTAAGGCCTTGTACAAAAACACGTCCTGTCCTTCTTCTGTTTGAGTGGTTTGTTTCTTGTTCATCCAAATGGTTAGGCTGCTTACAAGAGAGGCGTGCTTAAACAAGTCTTTTGGTACAGCAGTCATTTACATTAAATTGAGTCATCGGGGGCTGAATCAATGACAACCATGGCATGCAAAGACCACCCACTGTGCACTCACTGATACCACTGTGGATTAAAATGTCTGGCAGATGGCTCTGAGGGGGGCAGGGAAAGAGGGCAACAATGAATAGAGTTGTTGGGGGAAAAAAAGGTGTCATGTACAGTTTTTGTTTTGTAGACATTCAACTGCATCATATTACAGAGATGTCTGGAAACTGTCTTTCTACACAGACAGAGGACACAAGATTAGATTTTATCAGGATAACTGTTCGCGTTTTGATGCCTCCCTGTGTAATCAAGATCAAGGCTGAAAGATTTCACAGCTAATGAAATATAAACAAACAATGATTGTGTTCTTTGTCTTACACTATTTTGGCCACTTACACATGAGTTTTTTTTATGTTGAGGTACTTGATATAAAAGTGCACTTCCATAAAGATGAAAGACCCACAGCTTAAATAATAAGCACAATACAAAAAAAAGACAAAAAAGCTCACTCTCACTGAAAGGTTTAGGGGTTTTGGGGGGAGGGGGTCCACCTTTGAGCTCACCAGTGACCAACATGACCTACATGACGCTTTGATCGTCAATATCCTCGTTTCTACAGCCATTTGTGAACATTTGCTACAAAAGAAGTAAAGTGAAGGCTCGTCTCAAGGGTTTGTCGGGTGCCACTGAAAAATACAAAAAAGAACAAAGTTTGTGTCTCGTGTTTGGGTTGGCCCTGATGACGTCACTTACCGTAATACATCGGAAGCGCAGTCAGAGCCGGATTACCAGTTTCTGTCTCGTACATATCCATCCGCCAACTATTATAATCAGTAAACACAATTTATGAAAGCAACGGAAAACCGAGTTACTCGGTTTTTAGGTTGGAATCTTTGAAGTATAAAAGAAAACACAATATATAGTTACTGACGTCTTTTCTACTTTATACATACATAAGTTTGCGTGTTTTTTTGAAACCTTAAATACGTTCTTTTTTCTGCTGTAACTTGGCTTATTCAGTGTATCCAGATGAGGGTTGAGGGATCCAGATGTAGTGTTCAAAGTAAGAGTTAATAAATTTAAAGCACAGTTTCGCTGCTGTGGTGTATCTGTTGTCTGTCGGTGGAAACTGAGGTTGGATACCGTGTAGCGGATGAATACATCGGAAGAAGGACTTCCTCTTGTCATATAAACCGGGCCTCATTTTTCCTTTGCCGGCATTTCAGCAGCACTGCCGGTCCGAGCTTTAAGGCGGCGGTCAAGTCACAACTTAGCGTATTTATCTTTTTTATTTATACAAATTGTTTACAAGATGCCTGGATATTCCGACAGAGACCGTGGCAGAGACAGGGACAGAGATAGAGGGTAAGTACATTTTCTCATGATTAAAACGAGTTTTTGCCTTGGTGTGATTCACAGAAATGGCTGACAAGACATATAACTAAGAAAAATGAGGCGATCCTCGAAATATTGTCTAATTTTTAAACGGAATCTCCTCAAGGGACCTTTTGTTTTCGAGTGTGAATCTACAAATCTGAAAATCCGTTAGCCGACTCTATTTATCCACACAAGGCCCGGCCGGTGAGCGGAGCCCGCTGTCGTTGTCTTTGGCTCGAGGCCTAGTTTGGCCTCGTGCCCCGGAACAGCGGCTCGTTAGCTTCACGGTAGCTAACTCGGCGTCACATTTCACCGCCTCAGGAGACTCTTCGCACAGCACCGAGTGTGGATACCGTTAGACTACTGTGTTGAATACACTTTTTTAACGGTGAAGTGTATTTGTACACGGTGTTCACTCTGTGGCTAACGTGTATGGCTCCAGCACCAAGTAACGTTAGTGGTGCTAGTACAGCTGGCTAGTCGGCTTTTCGCCATGTGGCAGCTTGAATGCGGATACAAAATGCCGGCTGTTTTCCATTGTTCCTCTACTGGCTGGAAAGTATATGGCAGCTATTTAATTTCTACGAATGACGCAGTCAAGATGTGCCTTTGTTCATATTAAACTACTGTTGGCGCCGCCGTAAATGACGCCGCTGAGCCCGAGCTGACTTTGAAAACTACAACCTAACGGGTATTTTAATTTCAGCTATGGCGGAGGTCCTCCTCGCTTTGGTGGCAACCGTGGTGGAGGTGGAGGAAAGTTCGGCAATCCCGGCGATCGGCTGCGGAAGAAGCAGTGGAACCTCGATGAGCTCCCAAAGTTTGAGAAAAACTTCTACCAACAACATCCCGACGTTGCTCGGAGGTCTCCGGTATGTAGTCAGCATGGCCTGAAGTGTTATGCAACACTACTAGCAATGTGCTCTCTCCTGCACGTGTTTCTCTTACGTAATTGCTTATGACAACTGACCTTGCCTCATTCATTTTTATCTTGTAGCAAGAAGTTGAACAGTACAGAAGGTCCAAAACCATTACATGTAAGGGGAGAGACTGCCCAAACCCTATTACAAAGTTCCACGAAGCCAGCTTCCCATGTAAGTTCAACACCACCTGTGAGACATGATCATGCCATCAGGAGGTTTTCTGTATTTCAATCAATTGTTCTCTCTTCTCCAGCTTATGTGATGGATGTGATCAACAAACAGAACTGGAGTGAACCAACACCCATCCAGGCCCAGGGCTGGCCTCTGGCTCTCAGTGGCAAGGACATGGTTGGCATTGCCCAGACGGGCTCTGGCAAAACACTTTCTGTAAGTTACTTGTTCTCTCACATGAAGCATTAGTCGAGATACTCTGCAGTTACCGCATTGATCTGTGCTGATAGGCCAAATCAGCAAGGATGATTATATAAGTGTGTTACTCATGAAAGTGACTGTTGCATGTGTTTGCTCTGCAGTATTTGTTGCCTGCAATCGTGCACATCAACCACCAGCCTTTCCTGGAACGTGGAGATGGTCCCATTGTAAGTAGTTATAATGAAAATCAGAGTGAAAGTACTGATCATGAGCTCAGAACTTTAATTAAGCAATAAACAACCTGTGTGATCCTCTGCAGTGAGTGATCTGTTATCATGTGGCCAGAAAACACTGGGAACTGAAATAATGTCTGGCGCTGCCTGTTGATTTGTACTGAAAAGCTGATATTTCCTTCCTTTGGCAGTGCTTGGTGCTCGCCCCAACCCGAGAGCTGGCACAGCAGGTGCAACAGGTGGCCGCAGAATATGGCAGAGCTTCTCGCCTCAAGACCACCTGTATCTACGGAGGAGCACCCAAGGGACCCCAGATCCGAGACCTGGAAAGAGGTATTGTGTTTTTGTCTTTGGAGTCAAATGCTTAAAAATGTCATTTCAAGGCTGTAGTTCTCACGTTGTCTCTTCCATTAAAGGTGTGGAGATCTGCATCGCCACTCCAGGGAGGCTCATCGACTTCCTTGAGGCAGGAAAAACGAACCTCCGCAGGTGCACTTATCTTGTGCTGGACGAGGCAGACAGAATGCTGGACATGGGTTTTGAGCCTCAGATCCGGAAAATCGTCGACCAAATCAGAGTACGTGTTTGATTTACGTGAAGGCTATTGGCTCATCTGCTGAAGCCGCCTCACTAGTTGAATGTTACTTGAAGTGAATGTGTTGCTGATCGCTGTGTTGTCTCTTTGCAGCCTGACCGTCAGACTCTGATGTGGAGTGCCACGTGGCCTAAAGAGGTTCGCCAGCTGGCAGAGGACTTCCTGAAGGAGTACGTCCAGATCAATGTTGGAGCTCTGCAGCTCAGTGCCAACCACAACATCCTGCAGATAGTGGATGTCTGCAACGACGGAGAGAAGGAAAACAAGTGGGTCACATGTCTGTAACAGCAAGCGTTGAAGCTGACGTGTTCAGAAGCTTCAGGTGACCACAATGGTCTGCACAGAATTTTAAATTTTAGTCTGTCTTGTTTTAGGCTCATCCGTCTGCTTGAGGAAATCATGAGCGAGAAAGAGAACAAGACCATCATCTTTGTAGAAACAAAGAGGCGGTGTGATGACCTCACCAGGAGGATGAGGAGGGATGGGTAAGCATTGACATTAAAGTGCTGGTTCACAGCACGACTGGTTTTGTTGTACTGATTCTTATAGTCATGAAGTTCTTCCGTGGATTAACACTGAACCCTTCAATCCTGTTAGGTGGCCAGCGATGGGAATCCACGGAGATAAAAGCCAGCAGGAGAGAGACTGGGTTCTCAATGGTAAGCATGCATCACTAATTCATTTGCATCACTGGTTGTTCAGAGCTGTACAGCCTACAGGGTAGTTCTCTCATGTCTGATCTTTTTTTAATTCATTTTCCAGAGTTCAAATATGGAAAGGCTCCAATTCTCATTGCTACAGATGTTGCCTCCAGGGGTCTAGGTCAGTATCCTCCCTGATCTGTCGTGTACTCTGATGTATTTCAAAAAGAAAGTGCATTTGCTTTCTTTAACTCTTCTGCTTCTTTCTGAGTTTCTCCCCTGGCCTGAAGGAGCAGTCTGTGTGGCAGGGCCTTGGCATGACAAGCCCAGGTCTCCAGAGGGGGAAGGAGGATTCTTGGAGGTGTCCTGACTGGCGAGGCACGGGTCTCCCAGTCGTGCAGATATACAGAGGTGACCAGGCCCAAGTGCATCATAACGTGCTGGCCTGCCTAAAAAGGGGGGCGAGTTGAGGGCTGGCCACAGTTCCTCCCCCATATGCTCATCTGTTCTCTGGCAATGGTTTGGACTGCTTCACACACCCAGGCTCTGTAACTGTCCCAGCTCAAGGCCCAGCTACTCTGTCTCCTATTGTCTTGCATGTATGTTTGGGTACTGCATTGCAAGCCATTTGAGTCATTTGAGGGTTCCTTTTTGTTGCGTAGACTCGTTGTAAAGCATGGGTGGCGTTAATGTTGCAGTTTCCTAAACTTCTGTCGGAAGAGCAGTCTTGTCAGATCGATCATACCTTCACCTCTGTAAAGACATGGCTACTGGCGCTTTTGGTGACAGTGGGACATGCTAGTTGGACACACTTGGACAAAATCCAAGCTCACACTCCTCCCTCGCCTGCGTTTCAAAGTCATGTCGAGACCTGCCAACGAGAGACATTATAATGAAGTGAACACTGGGTCTGGAAAATCTTGCCATGCCGAGAGTGGGGATGTACTGTTTGTAGGCATCCTGCAAATTGGTTCAGATCGACAGTTTCTTGGCAAAGAGACACTGCAGTGCGAGTTTTATAGCGAGCATCTCGTGAGTGCGTGACAAGGGACCTTAAGTGCTATTTCAAGAACCCCAGCAGGCAGTAGTGTGCATAGCAGCCCTGCTGTGTGGGGACACCTGTGGGTCACTTGACAGTATGTGGGGAGTATGCTGCAATGGGAATGGACTAGTGAATGCATACTCCAGCAAATGGTAAGACTTCTGATCCATTCTTTCTGAGGGTGGTTTGGCAGTGGTTCAAGAGGGGAGGGTTTTTATTTTATCGCACTGGATTGGAAGCCAATGGAGTGTGCATCGTTTCTCTTTTCCCACCGTAGTCTCCCCGTGGAGTAAATGTTCACCTGTCGCTCTGTCTAATGCCGCTCTTTTGCAGCCTTGTGGATTTTCCAGCCATCCCGACCTCATGACAGTACTAACTTTTTTTTTTTGTTTTTGATCTGGTTGTTGTGGTGGCGCTGGCGCACGTCTTTGTGTGCTGTCCTCCTTCTCCTTTATGCCACACTGCAACACAATCTTACAGATGTTGAAGACGTGAAATTTGTCATCAACTTTGACTACCCCAACAACTCTGAGGACTATATCCACCGCATTGGCAGAACAGCTCGTAGCCAAAAGACAGGCACAGCTTATACCTTCTTCACTCCAAACAACATGAGGCAGGCCAGTGACCTCATCTCTGTGCTCCGCGAGGCCAATCAGGCCATCAACCCCAAGCTCCTCCAAATGGCGGAAGACAGAGGAGGTAAATCTAATTGGTGAGATACAGAAACTGTGCTGTGAACCGCAGCCAGGTTTTTTTCTGCTGCTCTCCTTTTGTTTACTCTGAAGTGGATGGATTTAACATAATGAGTTTAATGGTATCTGAAGACCAGTTCTTGGCTAATCTTCTGTCATTAAAATCAGAAAAAACTATAGCCATGCCCATTTTCTTAAGTTTGTTTTCCTTTCCAGGTCGTTCAAGGGGAGGCAGAGGTGGTGACTATAGAGATGACCGCCGGGATAGATACTCTGGAAGGCGTGATTTTGGAGGTTTTAGAGACAGGGATAATGGTAGAGGGTATGACAATGGACAAAACAAAGGTTTTGGCACAAATTCACAGAATGGAGGCTATGGGGGCAATAACAACAGCGGCAACGGCTTCGGCGGAGCCACCTACAATGGTAACGGACAGTCCAACTTCAACCAAACAGGGGCCTTCGGAGCCCAGAACAACTTCCAGACCCCGCAGTTTGCGCCCAATAAGGGTGGCGCACAGACTGGCGCGGCTCACCCCCCGTTCCCTTTCCCCCAGGCACAGGCTCCGCAGCAGCACCCCCCACCGCTGGTGCCCTACCCCATGCCTCCTCAGTTCTCTCAGTAAACACACCATATACTTGAAAGAAGTAATTTATTGCTTTTTGTCTTTTAAGTTCTACACTTAATCCATATTATTTTTATTTTTTTTTGTATTTACGCAACAGGGTTACAAACAACTAAACCTCTATCAGGCGTTTTAAGATCTGCAGTGCAGCAATAGTGGTGTTGCACTTGTTTTTTTTTTCCCCCTTTACAGTATGATTTGTTACATTCCTCAGTCATGTTTAGTTAATGTTTTGTACTAGGTAATTACAAGTGTATCAGTTTTTCATGTGTACCATTGAAAGTGATGTTAAGCTCCTGCCTTGGAAGTGCACTGCATGATCTTTCAAATAAAACTTAAAAAACATTTGGCCTTTTTTTTGTTTGTTTCTGAAACCTTGTGGAAGGTCATGATCATCTGCCCACTAATGATGTGTAGTAGGTAGTGCAAGTCTTGTACTAATACTTGTCCTGTCCAGCAGGTGTCATGTTCCACTAATCCTCTGGTCCTGGTGTCCTTGGAGCAGCATGTACAGTATGTCACATTACAGTCGTGACATCAGCAGTGGGCAGCTGCTGCTTGTGCTGCCAAAACATTTGTAGCAAATCTAGAAGTGGCTCTCATTCACATCACCGCAGCCCTCCTGCAGCGGGGAGCGTCTCGTTCTCCCTGTCAGTCTTGTGTTTGTCGCGTGCTGCCAACATGACTTGTAGGGTGGCATGTGGCTGACACCAATTATGTAGATGACACATTACAGCTCTCCAAATAGGTTTTAACATTGTCCCATTGGCCAACATTCAGAATACCTTATTTTAATTCCACCTCTAGTTAAAATAAGAAATTAAACAAATTTGAACTTAAAAAAAAAAAAAACTGTCTCCTAAGTCTTGAAACCGGAAGAGGGATGGAGCAATGTCTCCACCTGTTGGTAGAGGAGCAGACCGCTTTTTCCACCTTCAGAGGAAGTCATATGCTGATAGTTCACACCTCTAACCAAACCAGTGAGTCCTGGAGGGGTTCACTGAATACTGAGCAGAAATGCAATCGTTTCTGATCTTTTTCAGTGACCTCTGCAGATTAACCTTAACCTGCTGATTGAACTCTACACCCGATCAGTATTTTGTTCATGCATGTTACTTTAAACTGTTTTTATTTTAGTTTTTAAATAACAAACACCACATATTAATGAAATGATCAGTCTGAGCCGCAAATGCAGAATCACCACTTGAAAAGGTGAGTAAATAAAAACAAACAGGTGAATCTTCACTTGTTGCTGAAATTACAATATACAGATATTTTGAAGACCACCCCCCAGTCTCAGGCTTTATTGATCATTACCAACGTTTTGTGTGGAAAAACTCCCTGAAGCTCCGTAAAAACTCAGCTTTAGTAGTGCATGTTAATTTTTAAAGTTCATTCATATTTTTTATTGACTTGGTTCTCACATTTTGTGGAAATGTAAACTTTGTTTTAATAGAAAGGGGAGAGAAAAGTCCGAAATGTGTGGCAGAATTGGTATTCCTGTTAATCATCTTGTGAGCACTCCTGATTTATCTCACAGCCGTGTTGGGGCTCCTTACTCTCCAGTCAGGTACAACTTACAGCAAACTTATTAAGTAAAGCAGTGATACAGGTCATGTTTTCAAAGCAGAGATATTCTGCTCTCAAATATTTAGCTTGCTTTACTAGTTCTGATGTGTGACGTACTTTAAATATTGGCAGACACTCAACATTAAAGGCTTCTATCAGGACCAGCATCAAACAATGTGATAAAGACATTCCTGCTTTTGCCTGAGCTCTGGCAGCGCTGCAGTCACACCTCTGGGGTCCCTGAGCCGGTGGTCCTCATGTGAAGGTGTGTTTGTTGAGTCCAGTCTTTTTGTTATGAAAGCTTAACAGCATAACTGCTGCTCCACCTCAACCCTGCATATAATCCAAGAGCGAAACCTGGTCACAGGTCAGCGTCGGGTGATTCAAGCACTCTTGATGAGCAGGAGCGCTGTGGGCGCGGCTGATGTAAATTGCTTTCTACATATTTACAGAACCGTGGCGTGGAAGTATGCGTGGAACTCATTGTGTAAATACTATTGAATGTTCTTCGTTATGAGTCAGAGAATTGCTTTTTTTCCCATCTTCTTATGTGACAGCCACACCCTGCCGTTGACTGCACTATGCATAAAAAAACATGTTAGGCTTGTCTGAACCTTTTCTGTTTTCAGAGAAAAAAATCTTTACTATGTGAAACAAAGGGAGTGCAGTGACACGGGATATTCATGACTGACTGACTGACTGACTGTTTGATCAGAGGTGGACAAGCCGTGCTTATCTCAGATGGATTGCACAATGTGGAATTTAAACAGGTGGGCTGGGCTTGACTGAAGTGCCGGCTTGGACACAATAACATGAACATCCACACCAGATGATGTAAACCTGATTAAAACCACCTTTGAGAAGCTTATACAGTGTCAGAGAAGTGTTAAATCAACGGTGGTCACTTCATCTGCTGGCGATATTGTATCCAACGACTCCACATCTTATCAAGACACGAGGTCGAGCCCAGACTGTGTGTCATATTAATTGGCAGATAAAGCTCCTTAAAGCTGCGCTGAGCTGCACATTCATTGCTTCTCCTCACATCACATTAAAGTATAGATTATATGAGTACTGAGGAGACAAAGCTCAAGGCCAGGTGGGACTACTACTCCCACTCAATCATCACTGCGTAACTGAGCTGTCACTCACTCCCGTCTGTGACCTTTTTTTTTTTTTTTTTTTTTACCTTTTTGTTCCCTGGTCCCTCCCTCTCTCCCTGCAGGTATGTGGGTGTTGGTCTGCTGAGTAACTGCTCTGGGTGTGTGCCAGACACACCTACTGCAAGCATGAGACTGAGCAGCATGCTGAACTGAGCTGTTCCCACTGAGGTGTGAAGGTGTCCAATTGTTTGATTCCCCCCCACCCCCACCCCCACCCCCCACACTTTATTTTGCATGGGGAATATTTGTGGTTGTGCAAAAATACGAAGCACTGAGCGTGCACTGCAGCTTTGCATGCTATCTTTCTTATCGGCCTTTGTGGTGGCAGCGGGTGTAGTTTGCATTTTTCACCCTAGACCTTGACTCCTCATATGGCCACACAGGTAATTTACGGGGTGTGTGTCCGATAACCACCGATACTAGGACATGAGTATGCTCCGTCACTCTGGGTCCTGTAAGGCCTACCGGTCCTTCAGGCTCAGGAGTGATTAAACAATTACACAAATTAATTGGATGCATCAACTATGTCTGCCCAGAAGAAAAAATATTCTCCTGAAATTATGCTTTTTGTAGAATGTATAAGTACAATTTGTGCTATCTTTCTTGTCTTCAAGTATACTTAAGTGTACTCAAGTTGTCCTTGAGTACCACTCGATTAATATTTGAGTATACTTGAAGTGTAAATAGTCGGCTAAACTGGCACAACTCAGCAATCCCACACCTGAAGTGCACTTTAATTAAACATGACAATCGTGTATGACAAAGGAAATAAGTAGGTGTCATTAATATTAAAAGTATTAGTAATTTAGTTCACTTTTTTAAGTACACTTGAGTACAATTTATAATTTTGCAGAATTTGTATATTCACTTTAAATATGTCAGGAGAACTTAATGAGCACACTTTTTAAAAGCATCTGTCCAACATACTTTGAATGGAGCACAAAAAGTAAAAGTGCACCTTTAATGACTTTTCTGTACTTGTGACTGACTACCCTTCAGGTAGCAGAGGACTTAAACAATTCCACAAATTTTTCTTTGTCTTTGTCTGCCTGTGCCAAAACTGAACCCCCTGCGCTGTTAATATGATTAACACTCTTAAAGTATGTCATCGTTCCAGTGTGACAGCCTGAGCAACTACCGTTGATCGCTGTTCTGGTGCTTTACAGCTTATCATAGCCCACACGATAAGAACAAAGTGTGGATATGTTTGTTGTCGAGCAGCGTGCTCACACTCTCCCTTTCTTCTCTGATAAACCTTTGTCATTCTGTGGTTTACGCGAACAAACGGCGGTATAACAAAATCTAAATTACACATTTGCTTGTCATGTCTAAATGAACAAAAAGGGCAAGTGTGCATGATGATATACAGCTGTCAAATGACAAGCTGTGCTGCATTCCATCCAGATCACACATGTAGAAACAGTGAGCTCTAAATGACGACAAAGCAGCAGGTTCACTTCTATGAGAAGGTATGTGGGGTTTGAAAGAGTGAAAATTTGAAAGTGTGTTATGAAGGCCATTTCAGTCCTCATCACCTGTTTCCTGATCACGCTTTAAAAACAAAACACTCCTGAGCTCCTAGAATATAGTCAGAGCGAGGGCTGTGAAGAGGCAGGATGGTGGAACAGGTCCGCCCGGTCTGCTCCTCCACTGCTTCAACTGACGACACACCTGCTGGCCTGGGAGGAGCTGAGACAGGTGGACGCTCCTTAACTTGGGGGTGGGGGGGGGGATTGGTTGTAGAGACGAGAACGGGTGAGAGGAGAGAGGAGAGAGTGAGGAGTTGGAAGGAGCACACAGGGATTCAGATTACAGAAACAGGCCCGAACGGTCTCTCAAGATGTCGCAGAAAAAGGAATACAGCCCTGTGAAGATCACCAAGTGAGTTGTGTCACCTTCTGTCGTGTGAGTGTGTGTATGTGTGTCAGGTTTCTGGGCTTATGTTACTGTCCCTCGTCTTGTCTCCTCTGTGTTGCTTCATGCAGCATGCAGCCTTTTTTGTACCATGATTCCACTTGTTGTTTGCAGAGCAGACGGTTGTTTTATGTCCCAGGACAATAAAATGTCCCACCGCAGGAGACTGGCGCCATATGACGGCAGCAATTTAAACATATATTCTGTGAACTGTACACAAATACTTCTGTCATTCATTGCTGCAACACCTAAAGCAGCACGAGCCGCTGCAGAAAATGAATGAACCCTCCCTGAACGTGAAGTCTGTCAGTCTTGTCCTGAAATCGACAGTTCAGTGCACTTGTCTCGCTGTCATGACTTTTTTCCTTAACCTCTGCATTTTCATTTGCATCTCTGTCCAAAGGGTGTTACTGACTCACTTAATCCACAGCTGGTGCTGCTCAATAGGCCAGTGTACCAACTTTAATCCAACTGAGGCAGTACATAATAGAGTGTGCAGCTTGTTGTCATTGCTATGTAGTGGAACCTGTGGTTGTTTGAGCAGAGGAGCGACTTGACTCCCTCCTGCCATCAATCATGTTTTATGAAGTTACTCGGCAATAAATGTGTGGACTCCCAGAGGTTTGAGATTGTGCAGCCTCTACTCCACTAAACAGGGAGCTTATCTCCTCTTGGTATGTGTCACACATGGGGGACGCACACCATTGAACATTAGCGGGGCGTGCCGTGCAGCCCGAGGCCAGAGATTGTTATGTACAGAAGACCGGAAGGGCTGCAGGAGTGGCAGGGAAGAGTCTTTCTGCTGCTGTGTCTGTTGGTCTCAGTCGCCACAGGCACACTGCACAGGAAGCCAGTGAGTCAGTTAGTGAGTGTTTGATGTGCTGCCTGCATGATTCACATTGCTGCTGATGTTATACAGGGTTAGTAATTCATGATTTTGGCAAAAAGCTGCTCAGCTTCGACGCTGTGTGTCCGTAAGGTAGCTCTCAGCGATGAATGAAGTCACCCACATGTTGGATATTTGTCTGAGTAAAGGAGCAATCAGTGGAGGAGGAAGTACTATAAAAAAAAAAAAAAAAAAACTCTGTTACAAGTAAAAGCATTGACAGTGTTACTTCAGTTAAGGTTTGTACGTATAATCAGAAAAAATGGCTGATATGTGTTATAACATTAAATTATTATTACTCATGCATGGATGCAAAAACAAAAGCATTTTACTGCACACTTAAAATGGTTTTATACAGGATTCATATTATTTATGATTAGTTTAATTATGGATTAAGCTCCTGTTTACAGTCTTGATTAATTGATCGATCAGCTGCTTGATTGATTTGTAAAAATTCAGAAATTGTGAGAAACACCTGTCACAATTACCCAGAGCCCAAAGTGGCCCCATTTGTCCAAACCTTAAAATAATTTTCTTATAACAAAGCATGATGAGGAGCCTATAAGATACGATAAACCTTTATTGATCCCCAGCGGGGAAATTTGATATAACCAAAGCTGTCAGATAAATGTAGTGAAGTAAAAAGTGCAGCATTTCCCTCTGAATTGTAGAGAAGTAGAAGTATGAAAAGGCGTGAAAAGAAAATACTAGCAGAACCGAAGTACCTCAGAGAGGAATAAAAAGAATTCTTCAGCGCAGGAAGTCATTGTCTGCCACTGCTCCGCCTACTGCGGGCCATAATGTCTGAATACTACTGTCACAGCCCCACTGGAGATTAATGACACCATTCATTTAAGAAGAGGTAAATGGAGCAGTGGCAAACACAGACACCCCCCCTCCCCGCAGTGTGTCCCCTGGGTCCCGATCTGGGTGTGTCAGAATAAATAGTTGGCTTTCATATCACAGCAGAGGAGGAATGACAGAACAAACACAGAGCGCAGGCAGGCGTGCAGAAAGTGAGTGTTATGACACATGAACTTTAGTGTTCTTCATTAACATGCACAGCAAAGAAGCGCTGTCAAGATGAAGTACAAAAGCAGCTCTTTTAATATGAATTTACATTTTAAATCCAGTAACCAGTAACTACCTTCATTCAAGTACTGTGCAACTTTCAGGTACTTTTTCTTAGTATGTACATTTTCTGCTACTTTATTCTTCTACTCCACCACAGTTATCAGGCTACAGTTACTGGTTTCTAGCCTCTAAAATATGGTACATCTACAGACTGAACTAACAGAATATGAACCTGTTATAATCATCTCCACCTCAACAAGCATCCTGGCACATAATAAGTACTTTTACTATTGGTATTTTATACATTTTTCTGTATAGATTAAATCATGAATGCACTTGTGATGGGGTTTTTCTACAGAGTGGTACTGCTGCTTCTTTAATGGTAAAAGTAACTTCCTCCACCTCTTCACCAGTCAGGTCCTCTTCAGTGCAGTGATGCTGTCCCAAACCTAAATCCTCATAACAACATAACTGTCACTGTTTCTCTAATGCCTCGTGTTCCAACAGAAGAACACGTGAAAGTGTATTTCAGGAGGAATATAGGTATCGACTAAACAACAAAAGCATAATCTCAGTGATAACCGTGGATCTTACTTTCTACTACTACTACTTTCTACTACTTCTTCCTGATGTCTTCACATCATGCAAAGAAACATGTCGAGCTTCTGCACAGGATCATGTCATGCTGACCGTCCTCCTCCTGTGTTTTTGCCCAGGAGTCAGGCCACTGACCTGGCTGTGCTGATTTCCCGCATGCAGAAGAACGCAGACCTAGTGGAGAAGATTATCCTGCAAACAGAGGAGCTGCTGGTTTTGGTAAGAAGTCCACATACACCAGAACTGAGCCTCTGAGACTTAGGCTTAATTTAGTATCTGAAAGCTGTGACTTGATCATCATAAAATCTCAGCAGTAAAGCCTGAGCTAGCAGATTTCTTTGAGTGACATGTTGCCATAGTGGTGGAAGTCCAGGAAATGACAAACACACTGTTACCCTCCCTCGGCTCCTGTGTAGGACACTCATCGTAATGGGAAGAGTCTGCCCCTGATCCACCAGAAGGTGAACTCAGACAACTTGTCGGAGGCTGAGAGGTTGCTGAAGCACCTCTTTATGGATGTGGATAAGTCCAAGAAGCTGCAGCACCCACAGGCTCAGGAGATAGAGAAAGAGTGAGTTTATTCTGGAGCGACAAGGCAAACACACAAACGCAGGCACACATGCCAACAGACACACCTAAAACTCGATATGTTACATACCATGAAGATATACTGGCCAACAAAGTGCCATTTCCACATTCCTTTTAATTGCTCTCCACCCGTCTCCTCACCTGTGTCTGACATACCTCTGTGTCTCCCTTTGTCAGTGTGGCAAACTTGCATGATCGCTGGGCAAAGAACTGCGCCATCTACAGGCAGCTGTATAACCAGAAGCTAAATTTGGAGCCAACACAGAAGATCGACTGGGGTCCCCTGCTGGATGAAAAACTGGTGAGTTCGAGCTTTGCGTCTGTCTTTAGTAGCGAAGCATATTCATGGTCGTTAAGTTTGTGATGCTGTGATTTGCAGAAACAGCTAACTGAAGGTGCATATGGAACAAACCTGGCTGATGTAGAGAAGCAGATTGCAGCACATAATATTCTGCACCAGTCGATTGAGGCCTACAACGCCCAGCTGCAGCCCAGCACCACCACGTCAGAGGTAGCTTCCACATCACATGCCTGCACTCTGCGGGACTACATGCAGGAAGAACCACTTATCTTTTCCCTCTTTGTTGATCTTTGATCTTTGATCCAAAATGCTGCTGCTGCACGAGTCCTTACAAACACCAGAAAAATGGACCATATCACACCAGTCCTCAGATCACTACATTGGCTTCCTGTGAGTCAAAGAATAGACTTTAAAATCTTACTGTTGGTCTACAAATCAATAAATGGTCTAGGACCAAAATATATTCTAGATTTATTAACTCCATATGAAGTATCCAGACCTCTCAGGTCATCAGGGACAGGTCTATTGTGTGTTCCCAGAATGAGAACCAAACAAAGTGAAGCAGCTTTCAGTTATTATGCTCCTTACCTGTGGAACATTCTCCCTGCACACCTGAGGTCTGCACCAACTGTCAGCTCATTTAAATCAGGCTTGAAAACATTATTATTTGCTACAGCTTTTACTTAAAGTAAATGTATTTGCTCAATGGTTTTAATAATTCTAAATGCTAAATTATTGTCTTTTACTGGCTTCTGTTTTTAATTTTCCTTTAATTGCATTTTTTATGTTTCTATTTTCTTCTACTCTCATTCTTTCTTTAAAATGTGTGATTTTAATGTATTTTTATGCTTCTGTAAAGCACTTTGAATTGCCTAGTGTATGAATTGTGCTATACAAATAAATTTGCCTTGCCTTGTTCACAGGAGCAGTACGCCGCCCTCAAGGAGAAATATGCTAAAGTTTTTGTAAGTTTTTTTGGTCTTGTTGACTCTTAAACTTCTATGCGTGCAGTTTGGAGTTCAGTCAAGCTCAGTGGGATTTATATATGTAACATGTATGCCTTGCATGCGTTCTGCAGGAGAGCTCCCAGCGGAGACGCAGCCACTTGGCTTCTCTGTACGAGTACATGCAGAGCTGCACTAAGGAGCTGGTCTACCTGTCTGGTCAGCAGGAGAGGATCCTCCAGAGAGACTGGAGTGATCGCATGGTGGACCCCTCAGGCATCCGCATGGAGTATGAGGTGAGGGGACAGCTGCAGCTTACGTCCTGATGGGGACGTCGTCAAAAGGCAGACTTAATTTCCTGGCTCGTTGTGTCTTGTTGTGATCTGAGGGAGGTGCTGTGTGGGGAGATTTTTGGAATGTTAAAATTTTTGTTAGCCAGCTTGCCTTCGAGCATACTCCTCTAGGGGCCAGATGCACCAGCTTGAGACCCAACTGGTGTAACCAGTATGGTACACAGTAACTGCTTAGCCTCCGGGAGAATCTAATTGGAATACCTGAAACATTTTCATGTTTTCTGCTTCCCACTTCATTTTGTTTCTGCTTGTATGCAGAAATTCAAAAATAATGGACTGCTTGCACATGAGAGGGAGATCAACCAGCTGCAGGTGGAAGGAGATCGTCTTGTTGCAACGAAGCACCCCGGCAACACAGCGATAATGGTACGTCTGTCAGCTATGTCAGACAGTAGAAAGTGAATGATCACTGCCCAACATGGTGGTATGACGGTCAAATGAATGGAAGTGAACTGAATTGTTTTTTGTCAGGCCCACAGAGACGCTGTGCAATCTGAGTGGCAAGCCTTTCTCAACTTGTGTCTAGCACAGGAAACACACCTGGAGAACAATGAAGACTACAAGAAGGTAAAAGGCCTCTGAGTGCACCGCACTATGACTGACTGTGGTCTTCTACCAAACCCACACATTCACTGAAGCTCATTGTTAAGAAGCGAATATTTGTTCAATGCAGTTCCAGCTGGATGCAGAGACGTTGGCCGAGTCCCTGGAGAGACTCACTTCCACTCTGGATCCAAAGTCTCTGGCCAACAAGAGCAACCCCGAAGCCCTGCTGGCACTGGAGGTACGTCATGGTATCTGTGCAGCTGTAGAAAGTCAAAAATTCAAAGATCAAATCAAAAATAATCTCATGTATTTAAATGTTTTAACAGGGATTGGTTAATATAAACAAAATAAAGCAGACTGACTGAAAAAAATACACAAAAAGAAGAGGAGGAAGAAGGGGAGATGCGTGAGAGAAACATAGAATAAGGAGAATTTGGTTCCACATTGCACACAGTGAAGATGCATGGAAAGTGATTGCAAACAAAATCAATGCCATTTTTATTTGTGTTGTTTACAGCCCTGATGAATTGGTCAGAAACAAGGAAAAGGTGGTGTAACAGCTCATCCAACCTTCAAATCAAATGCAAACTGTAGGCTAAAACTATGAATTATACCATGACAGCAGATTCCACAAGGGTCTTTTTCACGTCAGTCATCACAAAATGAACTCTTGCTCTTATTCAAAAGGAATTTTTATTTTACTTACTTTTCACTTCTTAACAAATTTTACACTCCTCAAACCAGCCCTGATCTTTCCGTGCCATCAGCCTTGCTCAGTCATCCTGATATCTCAGTGCAGAGGATTATATCCTCGTTTGTTTGTGTTGCTTCTCTTCTAATCACAATAATTTCTTCAGGGAGAGGAGCCAGCAGTAAAGAGAAATGAGCAGCGCCTGGCTGCCCTCAAGGAGCTCAGCAGAAACGTTGTGCCTCTGAAGTTACGGCGAATCCAGCCCACCAAACCCACCACTGCCCTGGCCCTGTGTGACTGGGTAGGATGTGATCAGCAGTCATTTGCGAGTTTTAGTATGAAGACGTAGCAGACAGATTTTTGACAGGAGAGGTTGATTTGATTTGATTTGTTAATTGTTGAGTTGATTAATCGTCTCTGTCTGTTTTAGGAGACAGTGAAACGCGGTGAGACGCTAAACCTAAAGTCCAACTCTGATAATAAAAACTGGGAGCTTCAGAACAGCAGTGGCAAGACCAGAACCCTCCCTGGGGTGTGTTTCATGATCCCGCCGCCTGATACTGAGGCCTTGGAGAAAGTAAACAGGTACAGTGTACAGACGCCTCGATTACATTGTTTTTTCATGTGATTATAACAGAGTCTGTGATGGATTCTAATGACACACTGTGTCTCTGTGTGTGTGCAGTCTGGACAGAGCGATGCGCGACCTGAAGAGCCGTAGATCTGCACTCATCACCTCGTTGAAGAAGCCCACCGTGGAGGTGGTTCGCCCTCAGAAGGCAGGTGAGAAGAAAAACATTCTTACTGTTTTTCCTGGCTGTCAGACCACAAAAACATCTTTGATGGGAAATTTGAGTGCATCTAATTTTTCATTGTAGACTTATTGTCTTTGCTCCTCCTCAGCGACTGTACAAAGTGCTCCAGAGGATCCCAAAGCTGCGAAGCTAGCCAGCGAACTAGACAGGATCAACAGAGCACTGGATCAGAGCGAAAAAGAAATCCTGGGTCGACTCAGAGCTCCGCTAGACAACCGCAACCCCAAGCAAGACCAGCAGAACAGGCTGCAAGACCACGAGGTGAACATGAGCCATGTTATGTTTTAAAAATATGATCTAGGTTAGTTTCTTTATTTTCCAAATGCTGTCCTCAGCATGTTTGCATTTGTGTGCCTTGTTGTGATTAGTACACTGATTTAACTGTGTTGCTCTCCAGAAATCTGCTCAGACTGTGAGAAGACTGGAGTCTGACAAGTTTGCAGTCCAGAGAGAGATGGAGCCGATTCTGGCCAAGAAACCCCTGGGACCCACCACCTCCACCCTGCCCCCCAAACTCAGCGCTACCAACAAGAAGATTGATGACATCAACGAGCTTATTGGTGTTTATAATAAAAAGTAAGAAGATGACAATGAAGCGATAGCACGGTGCAGTTTTCTAAGACACTGTGTACACATTTTTCTCAGTGTTTAATAAAATATCCAGAGTTCTGTTGTTATTATTACCTTCTATGTTTCTCTCCTCTTAACCAGGGCTACAGCCGCCTTGTTCCTAGAGAAGCAGATGGAGAATGTAGACGGCATCGTCTCTGGGTTTGAGGAGAAGCTCGCTAAAGATGGTGCCATTCTTGATGAACCTAATGCACTCCAGAGTCGCAACAAGCAGCTGCAGGTATTCTACTTCATCACACTGCCAACAAAGTCAAGTATTTAGCAATTTCGCAATTGTGCTCATACGAGGGAATCCAAACCTTGTCATTTTTATCGCTCTTCTTTCTCCTAATGCCGAACAGGCCATGCGTAAGGATGTCGCCTCAAAAAAGGAAGAGTTGAATAAATTAGGCACAGACTTGGACCTGACAAAGCAAGCCTGCAGCCCTCTACAGAAGAGTTTCAATGAATACTGTCCTGACATCCGCCGCCAGGAGAGTGAGGTGAAAAAGCTGAAGAACCGTTACACGTTGGTCAATAATCAGCTCCAGGATAGGTGAGTTATAAAAGAGATTCATGCATTCTTGTAATTGTATGTGGCTGTGTGTTTTTTAACATCCTGACATGAGTTGTTTTGTTTGTTTGTTTTTATATATATATATTTTGCTGTAGGTCTGCTCTCATACAGGAAGCAACCAGTAAGAATCAAGATTTCCAGAATGCTGTTCATTCACTGGATTTCTTCTTGCTCAATTTGCCCAACAATGCAATCAAACCCACTGATGATGCAGTGCAGATAGCAGCCAAGGAGAACTCTCAAAAGGTGAGCCTTCACACACATCAACCTGTCTCCAACTTCTATATACAAACTAAGTCAAGACCATTTCAACAAAGACATAACACTGCTTTGTCTTATCAGCTGTGGTTTATGGATGATGTGTCTTGTTTAGAGAGTGATGGAGGATATCAAGAGGAAATCAGATGATTTAGACCGTGTCAAAGGTCTTTCCCGTGATCTTCAGAACGTCTTAAATGTGAGCTCAGAGAATACAGTTATTCTTGTTACCATTTGCAACTTAAATGCAGTTGATTAAGTATGCACTTCAAAATAATTAATCTGTCAGTTTTTAAATACATTTGCCTTTAGGCATATGATGTTAAGTCAAACACCTACCGTGCTACTCTGAATGATGACGATGATGATAGTGATGACGATGATGATGAACCAATCCCAAAGAAATTTCAAACTTCAACTATGGCTCAAGCTGCACAGAGACAGGTAAAGTTATGGACAACCGCCTGAAGACATCTGTTTTTGTTTGGTATTTTTTGGGAATTTCTATAACTTCTAAACTCATTTTGCCTCCTGCTTCCACTACAGGAGAAAAATATGCTGAACTACTTCTCTGAGGTGTCTGCAAAGAACGACCAGCTACTCAACCAGTTGGGAACAATGAAGAACATCATGGCCAGGGTACGATATTACGGAATCAAAATAACATCTGCAACAATAATAATTAATAGTAGAATCATTCCTGACCCCAAATTTTTCTTGCAGTTCTTCTGAAGTAACCCTCTCTCTCCTATGTCCTTTAATTCATGCCCAGAATGAAGAGAAAGTTAGTCAGGTAGTCGTCAGTCAGCAGCTGCAGCTACAGAGCCAGATGAGGGACCTGAAGGAGAGTGATAGTCTGAAAAATGAATTAAGTGAGGAGATTGCCAGGCGCTTACATGCTGAGAAAGACCTGGAAACATACCGTAAGAGGTTTGTGTCTCTGAAGAACAGGAGAGGAGTGGAGAGGTTGGAGGAGAAGGAGGTGGTGCAATACTACCGTGACCCCAAGTTGGAGGCGGAACTACGGTCCCTGAAAAACCTGATCCAGGATGAAGCTTTTAAGAGATCAAGAACCCATTCAGAGATAGACGTTTTCAATGAGAAGATCGTCAAAATGGAATTAGAGTTGACTAGAATCGAACCTAAACTGGTGACCAAGGTCCTGACTGAATATGAAAGAGACCCGCAGCTTGACAAAGAAGCCGCCAAGATGAGAGAGGAGATGCGCAGGTTACGACTAGAGCAGCAAACGAAAGATACTGAGACACTTCAAGTCAAAACTGAACTCACAGCTTTATCTCAGCGGAAACCCAAAATCAGGGAGAAGGTCGTTAAGAAAGAAGTGGTGAGGCTCGAAAAGGATCCAGAGATGCTGAAAGCTGTTCTCATGTTCCAGGGTGACATTGCAGCAGAGGAATCCCACTGCAAGTCGCTAAACGATGCCATTTTTGATACAAGGGGCCAGATAAACACACTAGAGAGGGTAATACCCACTATCCAACCTAAGATAGTCACCAAGGTGGTGAAGCAAGTGCAGAAAGATCCAGAAACATGTGAAGAGTCAAAGAAACTACGAATGGCCTTGAACGAGGAGAAAGATGAGAACGCTGTCTTGATGAAGGACCTGAGCACCCTTCAGCTACGCTATGGTGAAGTGGACAAGCTCAGGCCAAAAGTCGAGGTCAATGAGATCATCAATGAGATCTACAGAGTTGATCCTGAGACAGAAATTGAGCTGGTGCGTCTGAGGAAAGAGCTGCAGGAATCAACCCGCAACCGCACAGACTTGGAGAAAGAGATCAACACAGTGATAGCAACTCTGACTACACTGCGTGCTCAGAAACCCAAAGTGGAGTACAAGGAGGTGACCCAGGAGGTGATAAAGCAAGAGAAAAGCCCAGAAGTTGTCAGGGAATTGCAAAGGCTAAACAACCAAGTTTCCCGTCTGCAAGTCAACTGCGACAGCACCTTAGAGCTGCTGACCCACCTGCGTAAAGAAAGAGACGACCTGAAAGCTGAAAAATCCAAGGTGGAGATTAAGTTAGTCAATAAAGAGCTCATCAAATATGAGAACGATCCTCTCCTTGAGAAGGAGGCTGACAGACTAAGGAGAAATGTCAGAGAAGAGATTAGCCAACGCCGCAGTGTGGAGGAGTGTCTCTTTGACCTCCAGAACCAGTACATTGTCCTTGAAAGGCAGAAGCCCGAAGAGAAGATTGTGATGCAGGAAGTGGTGCGTCTTCAGAAGGACCCCAAGCAAATCCTGGAGCACGAGAAGCTGAACAAGAACCTGGATGATGAAATGAAAGCCCGTAGAAAGCTTGAATTAGAGGTCAGACAGCTCAGAGCCCTGGTTGAAGAAAAAGAGAGCACCCTGGCTCAGGTGGATGATCGCCAGAAGAGGATTCTAGTAGAGTCAGAGCTCAGGCAGATCAAATCTCGCATTCTTGAACTTGAAAATGCTCCAGCGCCCGTTGAGGAAAAGATCATCATTGAAGAGGTCCTGAAAGTGGAGAGGGACCCGAAGCTGGAAACACTTACTGATGGTATCCGTGTTGACTTGGATGCTGAGGGAACCAATATCAATCGTCTAGAGAGAGATATACGCAACCTGAAACTCAAGTTGGAAATTCTGCAAAAGGAGAAGTCAGCTGAGAAGGTTGTGTACAGAGAAGTTGTTCGTGTGGAGAAAGACCCAGCAGTGGAGGCTGAAAGGGAACACCTAAGAGAGCTAGTAACGCATGAGAGAAATCTCAGGCGTGACCAGGAGGATAAACTTCAGAACATCAACATCAAAATCACCCATCTGCACACATCAAAGTCTGTGACGTCTCAGGAGGAGGCCACTCTCATCTCTGACAGAGATGCTCTGCAGAGAGAGAAGGAGGATCTCCTCAGACAGCTCAAAATGCTCGAGTCTCAGAGACAGAGCATCACCATAACCTTCCAGCAGCAGTCCAGGCTGATGAGTGAGAGAAACCAGATGGCACGGCAGAGGAGTCTTAAAACATCCTCTGAAACACAACGACTGGAGAAAGAAATCCTCAACGAAAAAGACAAAATACACCAGAAAGACACAATCATTATGGAGCTGCAGAGCAACATTAAACAAGAAGACCACTCAGAAACTCAGACCAGAGAGACAAATCTTTCCACAAAGATCACCATCATGGATCCAGAAACTGGGAAAGACATGTCTCCCTATGATGCCTACTTGCAGGGGCTAATTGATCGCAACCACTACATTCGCCTGTCAGAGTTGGAGTGCGACTGGGAGGAAATCACTTCAACCGGTCCAGACGGAGATACAACAATTCTGCAGGATCGCAAAAGTGGGAAGCAATACTCTGTCAAGGATGCTCTGGAGGATGGTCGCTTGACCCAAAATGACCTGATGCGCTACAAGGACGGGAAAATGCACATTTCTGAGTTTGCTCTAATTGTTGTAGGAGAAACCAAAAAGCCCCCCATTCCTCCAATAGTAACCCCAAGATCACCCACCAAACACACCCCAATCTCTCCTTTGAACTCCATGCAATCCTCCCTAAGGTCCTCCTTCACCAACCTCAACACTCAGCATAGTGGCAGTTTGAGCAACCTCAGTGCTTCAGTTGGTGATGAGCATTACCCCATCTCTGGTATTTTTGACACCACCACTGAGAGCCGCATGTCTGTGAGAAGTGCCCTGACCCGCAAACTCATTGACACTGACACAGCCCTTAAGCTGCTCGAGGCACAAGCAGCCTCCGGTGGAATCGTTGATCTTAACAAAAAGGACAAACTATCTGTCCACAAGGCAGCTGAACATGGTTTGATTGAAACAGGTCACATGTACAAGCTTCTGAATGCCCAGAAGGCCTTCACTGGAGTCGAGGATCCAGTGACCAAACAGCGTCTCGCGGTGGAACAGGCAGCGAAGAAAGGGTACATGCCCCATGACAGTGCCATGAGGTACATGGAGGCACAGTATCTGACTGGTGGGCTGGTGGATCCCTCTAGAGCAGGCCGCCTCACTCTCCAAGAAGCTCTCGCCGCCAATGTGATTGACAGGGCAACTGCTGATAAGCTGCAAGATGAGGCTTCCTACACAAAAGAGCTGGTGGACCCCATCACTAAAGAGAAGATATCATACAAGCAGGCGATGGATCGGTGTAAGAAAGACATCAGCACGGGGCTCCTGCTGCTTCCTGTAGCCTCCACTGACGCCTCAAATGCCCCGTCATACTCAAACTATCGGTTCGGTTCCTCCCACGGCAAAGTCTAGATGCGAAGTTTAAGATGTACTGTGTTATATTTGCTGCAGCCATTGGTGCTGAGGGCGTATGCTAAGGGATATGTGTAAAGATAAAAAACGATATATGTTCATACACTTGTTGAAAACACTGGAAAAAACAACATTTTTGGTGAAACTGTACATGTGGGTCTGGTACTTTCTGTGCTATTTTGGGATCTGCTGTAAAAATGAGGGTAATGTTTGTTTGTTTTTTATGGTAAATTGTTTTTTCAGCACTCTCATGCTAAATCCTTCATACACTAAGTGCTTATTAAAGTCTATAAGCTTCACCTTCATTTTTCTGTTGTGTTATTTAAAATAGTAAGTAAGAGATTATTCATGTATTCAATATAATTTGAGTAAATTTAATTGATAAATTAAATTTGGAGTATAATAATGTTCATAATCACATGGTGGTCTTCACTTTGACCTCTGCTTTTCAGCTCAGGCTGTCAGTCCACCACTTTGGTCCAAACTGAAATATCTCAACAACTCACAGATTAATTTCCATGAAATTAATGACAAATGTAACAATGCTACTGCGCTAAACTAAGATGTTAGAGATGCAAACCATTGTACCTAAAATTAATCAATATTAATTTGGGGGATGTACAACTTTTGACAGATATCTTCCCATTTCCAGAAACAACTTTCTCCACAAGACAGTGAGTCATCTGCTGTATCTAATACTTTATGTCATGGTAACGCGGCTGTACTTAATATACAATGCTCGTAAACACCGACAAGTCATATGCTTGGAAATGATGGATTAAGGATACAGATTAAATATGACTCACATACAAGCGTGTAGTGTGTTAAGGTTAACAAGGTCAAAATCACGGGCCTGCACAGATGAGGCACGTGTCAGGACCAGGACCCACCGGTTTTATGTAGTGCCAGAGTCCACGCAGGTATATCTGTCAGCAAATAAACACTAGAAACTGGTTTGCCTTGGTGTGACTCACAACAAATGTAAACATAGGCCTGAATTCCTCTATTTCCTGGCAAGGGTTAAAAGGTGACCCACTGTAGTGGAAGATACAGTAAATGATGTTGGTGTGGGAATATGCTGCGTCTCTGCTGGGATGTCTGCCTGCCAGATTACCCGGTGACTGAAAGGACTTTGTGGGATTACTGCACATGAGCCTGTCTAGAGGCTGAAGTGGCCCCACTCTGTGTCTAGGGGGGTAGACCACAATGCTCTAATGACAAAACCAGCTTACAGTGTGTACTTTTAGCCTCATATTGCTGCCTGTCTTTTTTTTGTTTGTGTGTTTCCTTCTTAGATTTCTTTTTGGCAGCAAAGTGTTCAACCTGCTGTCTGGACTCAAATTCTGGATTCTGGGATGTTTCTTTTTCTCCAGTTTCTATCAATGGTGCAGTGACTTATGTGCATTTGTGATGAGTGCCTTCCTAGTGAAAGCCTTCTGAATACGGTACACATACACTACGTGGAAATACAAATAGCACATTTGCACTGACTGGGCCACTGCCGGAGTGATGTACATGGCAATTGGCAGGTCCTTTTTGTTTTGCTGGATTATTGTCATTACAACACGAGTGCAGCACTGATGGTTTCAGCCATGACATTTGCACATTTGCCTCTTATCCACTCTGTCTATAAATGACGGTAACGAAGCCCCCTGTACACCTGCCCTGCAATCATGTCAATACCATATCAGCCAGTATTTAAAGCACTCTTAATCAGTGAGCACTGTGCTGTATTTTCACACATCAACAGCAAGAGCGGGACAATTTCCAGTGATGAAGTGAGTCAGGCAGTCACTTGATTATTGCTGCTGGAAATTGATTATCCATACAAACATACATAAAGGCACATGGACATCAAGACAAAAAGTATGATAACCACATCAGTCCGAAGCATCTTCATTCATGCACCGACCAACTCCCGACAATCAAAATGCATTTACTTTCCTCGTTGCTCTTCATAGGCTGAATGACCCTCTGCCAGAGGGAAAAAACTCCAGAGCAGCTCAGACTTCACCAACAGCCAACTGTGCAAAGATGCCATCTGGCTGCATCAGCTTGAAATCAATCATGCTGCAAGCCATCTTCATTCTGCAGATTCATGTCTGTACAAGAAGATGTCACTTCATTCTTTAACAGCAAAATTAACCTCCACAAAGTCCACTTCGCAAGTGAGACAAAAACAGGTCTCCACCTGAAAGAGTTCAGTTTCCTGAGAGAAACAGTATCATTGCATTGCAGATGTGCTCTGGCCAAATGTCTAAATGCCTAAATACCCCTGATCATCATCCTGCCCTGAGATCCTTATCTGACAGTGTGTGTTTGGTTATGTCATGAGGTGCTCATACATCATGATACCAGCCTGGTGGCATCTGTGGTGAAATGTTCTCAGTTCATTTTTCACTTTCAACTTTAATCTGCGGTTCACAGAGACTCTCACTGTCACTTGATAGGCTACATTCTCAGCATTGTGCCAGAGGTTTCTTCCTTCTGACGTCTGGCACAGTATGTTAACTGCTACCAATATGAAAGTATTTGCATCAGACATCTTTGCCTTGCTCCCTGTGTGCTGATGCTAAATGGAGTTGTGGGTCATTTTTGAGGTGACCACTAAGTTTGTCCTTCAGAGGAGCAGGAGACGCTCACCCTGTCACGTTAGGGGATTAGATGTGAGTCGGTGACTGTGTATGGATTAAAGCTCCATTCAAGAGCATAAAACTTCACACTGGCTGGCTTGAGTCTCTAAGTAGAGTTCAGAGAGAAGTGAAGATACTGACATAAAGACAGAGACATTATAGTCTAGGAACCTCTCATTTTAAATAATGGTGATAATGAGGTGTTCAAGGGAATATTTGACTAGAAAAAGTTGGCAACCAGTGCATGCAGACATATATTTACAGTATAAACATATATTTTGTGTTAGTTTGTGTTAAAAAGGTGATATATCTTTGAGAGGACAAATCAAAAATATTAATTTTTCATCTTAAAAAACAGTATAAAACATTTTATTGACATCATGATACTGAAACACAAACAAATACATCACAATACAAAGTCCCATCTAATCAAAATGTACAGTATACCTGTTGGTCTAAATAAGGTCATCACATCCGCAGACTAACAGATGAGTGGATCCCCTTCTAAATCCTCCGACCTTTACAGCAGCTAAAGCCCCCTAATGGAGCTGGAGGAGCTGCGGTTGAGCGGCTAAAGCCTGGTCACTGACGTCAGCCCGTAGTTGTGAGAAGCCCAGAAAGGTGCTCAGCAGGAGGCATCTTACTGTACAACAATGACTCCAAATGTCTACCACAAATGCAACACACCATCAAAGTAACCCCAGTTACAGAGTTGTTCTAACAGTTCAACACACTACTCTACTCCTCTCACAGGTGAGTGACGACCACAGAACAGAGTCTAACAGAATAAACTTGAATCACATTACACAGTATAATACATTCTTGTTTTTATTGTACACAATAAGAGAATTTCACACAAGAAAAACTGGCATAAAAAGTCCAACAAAACAGAAAAAACAGCCACCGAAAACTGAGAAAACCCTGACATGTCCTATGGAGTACAACACTGAGTTTAAGTCAAAGACAACCTCTGCAGCTCTCTCATCTCGCTGACATGTCATACATGTTCATCGGTCTTTGTCAGTGGCAGAGTCAAAGGATGCTGAGGGAAACGGATGGCTTCGCTGTTGCGCCGCATGTATGCGTGGCCGCTGATGGGGTACCACATCTCTGTGAAGGTCAGGTTGGCCACGGTGATGGCGCAGCGCCCCAGAACCTTGAAGCCTGACTTGCGGTAGAAAGGAACAAGGAAGTCTTCGCACATCAGCATCGCTCGGCGCACGTTGGGCAGGCAGCGGAGATATTGCAGGTAACGCCACATCAGAATGGGACCTTTGCCCTGCTGCCTGAAGGTGCGATGGACAGCGAGGACGTGGATGTGGACGGTGGAGCCGCAGGGCTTGTGGAGAGTCAGTGCGTCCTGGAGCAAAGACATCGTAATTACTGATATGTACAAATTTACTTTGAAGAAATACGTGATGAACTGTAAAAGGTGCAGGATGTCTTACTGTAGTGAGTCTCTCCTGGTCCCAGAGGGAGCCGATAATAAAAGCCACCAGCCGGCCCTCCTCAAACCAGCCCATGGACAGCTCTGGACACAGGGTGAGGAAATGACGCACCTCATCCAGGTGGAGTGGACACTCACCTGACACTGAGATAAAAGCTGAGAGAGAGAGAGAGAGAGAGAGAGAGAATTGGAGTGCGCAAAAATGGTTTGGCACTACTTTTACGCACACTAAAGGCAGCGCAAACTTTCAAGTTAAGTGTTGAATGTAGACTTAACACGGCCTCTTTCAAATGAGAGTAAAAAACAATATCTGAGCAGTGATTGCATTGGATGCAAAAAGGGAAACTGATCTGTCGATGCCACAAATGGTTTTACGCAAAGCCCTCTATCGGCGTAATGCTACTTCTCACTCAACAGAACTTCAGAGAGGATTTGTCCTTCACCAGAGTGAATTTCTGCCTCAAACACTAAATGGTAAGGCGGGTCACTCACCTTCTCGCTCGATTTCGAAGACGCTTATGGCATCTTGCGTGTTGAGCGGCCGCACTTCGCTCGCGGGGAGCGTGTGTCTCCTCTGGATGCCGGGCGAGACGGAAGGTGTTGGCTGCATTGGTTTGATGAATAACTGCGCGCCAACAACAGACATCCTACGATTTTATACTCTCCCCCCAAAACCGTATTTCTTCTTCTTCTCCTCTCCCGCTCCGCAGGATCACCTCTGTCAGGCCCTGCGAGGACAACAGGCTGGTTTGTGTCCGTATTTATAGGACAGCTTTGCCGGCTGTGATTCACCAGCTGATTTGCATTTGAATATTTGATGTCAGTGAATGAATGAAGGTCACATCTCTGTAGGGCCATTAAAATGAACCCTGCAATTAACTGTGTGGATTTTCTACCGTTTGGTTTTTGTCTTTAAAACAAATTGACAGATAATGACAAACGATTCGCTGTCAGTTACTACCTCCGGTCTATTTATAGCAGGTTTGCGTCAGCGGCAGTTTTTACAAGTTTGATTTGGTAAAGTGCCACTAAAATGTTCAGAGTAACTTCGTTTCAAGACATCTCAAGCAATTGGTCAGTAAGTGAAATGTGCATCTGCGCAGTTACGCGACACAGCTTTTAATATTCTGATCACTGTTTTCCAACATAAATAAATCAATTAAGGAAAAACAATGAAACCAAGCGTCCCCCCTGCCACCTTTCCAACACAGAGCCACCTTTCCAGCACAGTGGCAGGCCGCAGTGACACTTACCGGAGGATGCTGACGCGTGTGTGAGTGAGGTTCCGCGCACTGAGCAGCTCTCCGTCTCGGTCTCACCGCGACACACGTCTGTCTCCATTATGAAGTGATTATTACTATGAGTCACATGATGAAGGATTACAGAAGTTGTTTCCACAACTCGGCGCATTACCGGCCCTTTATCTCCTCCTCTCTGACAGAGTCAAAGCGTCCACTTCGCCCTGTGTTTTGGAGAAGTGACCAACAAAAAGCCACACGGCTTGGATTGAAGCATTTAAGATTACAGTGATTTAAGTGCATCAGTTTTCAAAGAAGATCCTTTAAATAAGAGCAGCAAAACAAAACTGCAAGTGAAAGTCCTGCATTTTAAATCCTAATTGAGTATATTATCAGCAAAAAATAAAAGTCCTTGTTTTGCAGACAAACGGCAGCAGTGACTGATATATAATGATGTTACATATTTAGACTGGTAATACTGTTGCATCAGTGCATAAGCAGCATCTTACCGTTGTAATTTACTGTAGTAACTACTTGAGTAACTACTGTTTGTTTAGTCCAGTGTTTCCAAACCAAAGGGTCTCAAGTTAAATCAGAGGGGTTGTGAGATGATTAATGAGACATGAAAGAAGAAAAATTGTTAAAATTGCTACTTTGGCTTCTTGCCTTGCTTTTTTCCCCTCATGTTTGCTATATTCTTGGTGAAATTTTGCATAAGTTTACCCCATCAAATGAAACTGTCTGTGAAGTCTGTGGATAATATGTCTCTATGTGGAACAACTCCCATGTGAAATGTGACTAAAAGCCTCATTTGGACACTGATTTTTATAAGGTGTCACCGGCCAAAAAGGTTGAGTTAATCTTGAACAACTGTGTTCTTGAAGTTTCTTTATCATAAACTCTTAATCTTAAATAAATGTAGCTGAGGAAAAACTACAACACTGCATCTGAAATTAATTGCCAGGTAATGGATATGAATATTTGACCAAATTATCTTCTGATGGATCAGCTTCTAAAGAGGGCGACAACAGGAGAGTAACAGAGGCGTGGTACAGGCAACCTGAAAATGAAGAAGTGTTTCTTGAGAGACTGGGGGGTCCTGATGGCTTGGAGGTTCATCTAAAAATCACACCACGAAGCAGCAGCCTCCCCAGGTTGATTCTTCAGTCCCCATTCTTTGGCAAAATGACCAAAGTCATGACTGAAAGTAAAATGTGTGTGATTGCTGTTATGCTGATTGCCATCATTTTTCTCCCAAAGTTTGAAAATACATGGCATCACAGACGTGATGACTGTAAAATCATAAAATGTACATGGCATCATCATGAACTCATGCACAGTTGATCAATGTGCAATTCATTTTGTGCATTTTGAATGGAGTTTCTACTGCTAACAGGTGACTTACAGTATGAATACAGTGTGAGTGGACTGGGCTCCATAGACTTTAATGCATTATATAGCTCCTAATAACTCACAAACTGTACATGTCGTGATAATGAGCATTGGTACAGTTGATCGATGTGCAATATTGAGCATTTTGGAACTTGAATGGAGTTTGTATTGTGCACAATAGCAGAGATATAAATACAGTTGATGTCTACTGGACTGTTTTTCAATCTTAATAACTCAAAAAGTATAAAAGTTATCAATAAGAAAAGTCATAGCACCCATCTACAAAGGATCCCGCATGGTTTCAACACATCAATCATTGTGGTAACACAAAAGCTGGAGCTGGACAAAAAAAATCCGCACCAATATCTTATTACATATGCAAATTTATGAATACTTTATGAAAATACCTTCATGAAATTAGCCATGGTTCAATATATGAACAGTATATGGAGCATGATATATGGGTTTGGAGTTTTGAGAGTGAACGAAGGCACAGAAGAAGAAGAGGAAGAAGAAGAGGAAGAAGTAAAAGAACATGCATGTGGTTGCTGCTTTCAGCACTCACATCAAATAATTACAAGTCAACACTGACCTACTGTCAAACATCTGAGAAACCAATACTGTCAAAAGAGCAACGTTTTGTAGCACTGAGGCAACAAGGCAGCTTACAGTCACATTTCTAGATTCATATGCAAGCAAACAATCCTAGCATAGGATTGGAAAAATACTATTTAGTTACAGTTCAACTAATATAACTAAACTGATTCAAATGACGGACAAACTGTCGATTGATGAAAAAGTCAAGAGGGCTGTGTCTCTCATCACGATCTGTTCCTTTCAAATATTGCAATGCTATTACTGTAGCATTTGGAAGCATTTTAAACAGCTAAATACTGGTCCAGCGGAGGATAACGATCATCCAGACAGGTGAGCACTGAGAGGGTTTACATGTTTCTAATGTGTGCACGAATGGATTAGGAATTTCTGTGCATTTGTGAAGAAAAGCACTTCTATCAGTGATGCAGCTTATCTCCCATTCAGCTTAGTGAAGTCGTCTATGCGGGAATTTGTAATTAAACAGCCCTGCAGCTCGACAAGGAGAGGTAAGGCAGAGTAGTGCTTCTTACAACCTTAAGTAGGGTGATAAAGAGCGCGTTGGGGGTCCAACTGCTGGTGTCTGCTAGGGTTTAGGGTTCAGAAGTAAGGTCAGGAATATACTGGGCTTTCTTGCTTAGGTCATGCTGTGTGTGTATTTGGAGAGAATGATCTATCCAGAGATGGGCTAAAAGGGGCAAGAAGAGGGTCCCTATTGAAGCTGGGAGGGTCTAAGTATTTCTTGTTGTGGCTGAGAGGTGATACGTAGATGGGAGAGCAAAAGTTAAGGCTTTTTCTCTTCTACTCCGGCTGAGGCGCTGGTGTCTCATTGGCATTGTTGTCAGTGATCTTGTTTTCCAGCTCATCGTCTGACAGTAGGTCCAAGGAAGTTCCCTCCACCTGAAGCGGACGTCTGCCTGAGCGACTGGACGAGAAGCTGATGGGGCCGCCACGCCTGCAGGAGGAAGAGGAGCAGAGGTATTTGATCAGACGCGCAATTGCCTGGAAAGATTACACTGTAGCCTGTTTCATGGCTGCTGGCTGAAGCGCTCTCGCTCACTACTGGACCAATATCGAAACCGTTATCCCCATTAGTCACTTAAGCAACAAAATTAACAAGGAAAATAGGGTCCAGGTTGAATAATACCAAAGTTTTCCGCAGTGACACTTGTAGTTATAAGTGACAGACTGTAGAAAATCATCAATAGACGTGCTGATTCAGTGGTCTTGCCGACGTCAGCCTTTAGGACCTACATTGTTTTTAGTCCAACTTTGATCTATATGACAAACATGGACACTTGGATGAAATACTGACAGCACCAAGTTGTCACAAAAATAGACATACATGATTATAGCTTTCTTAAAACATCAGACAGTGGTCTACCACACCGTACCTGAGGCGGTTCTTGAGCGTGTGAACCTCACGGCTCAGACCCTCGCTGGCCTCAGTGGCGTCGTCCAGCTCCCTCTGAAGTTTCCTGCGTGAGGCGTTGGCCCTCGTGGCCTCCTCCTCGGCCTCTTCCAGCTGACGCTTCAGCTGCTTCATACGAGAGTTGGCCTTTTCCACCTGCGCACGCACACACACAAAGAGAAAAGATACATCACAAAGTAATACTAATACAGATTTCTGGATTGTAGAAAGACAGATGGTTGTCCTGTGGGGCTAAACAGCTGGTGGGTGACGGCAGGAAAAAAAAAACAGCTCGTCACAGCAGTGTTCATGTCAACAGTGTCAGACATACTTGTTCTTTAAACTGGTCGGCATGGCGACGCTCATCCTCCACTTGCATACAGATTTCTTTCAGCTTCTTCTCGGTCCTTCTCACCATCTTGTTGGCTGCTGCTCGCTCCCTTCAACAGAGAACAAGAGAGGTTTAGAGAAACAAAGCAAGATTTAGCATTTTGATCTCATATATTAGTCTAGTTTGCAGTTTTTTGAACAGTCTGACACAAATAATATAGATTAATTTAATCAAGGCGATCAGTGTTGAATTCTCACTTGGCCTCCTGCTCCAGCTGTTCCTCCAGCTGTGCTATCTTGGCCTCCAGGGCAGTGATGGAGGCCTTGAACCTGCTCTTCACAGAACCCTCCAGCTCCCCCAGCTTGGCCCGCAGCTCCTTGTTTTGACGCTCCAATTGCTGGCGGGCGTTTTCGCTCTTCTGGGCTGTGCTGCGCTCCGAACTCAACTCTGTGGTGAGAGTGTCCACCTGAGGGACAGAGAGGAAAGAGGAAAGTGGGAGACGTGATGAGATTCTGAAGATCCTATGTAATATGTGGGAATTTCATGTGATGTATTTTGCACATGTGAATTCATCCATCCATTTTCTATGCCGCTTATCCCTTTCGGGGTTGCGGGGGGGCCGGAGCCTATCTCGGCTGTCAACGGGCGGGAGGCGGGGTACACCCTGGACCGGTCACCTAGGGGCAATTTAGAGTCACCGATCAGCCTAATGAGCATGTTTTTGGTCTGTGGGAGGAAGCCGGAGTGCCCGGAGAGAACCCACGCATGCACAGGGGAATGCGACCCGGGAATCGAACCTACGACCTTCTTGCTGTGAGGCACACGCACTACCTGCTGCGCCACCGTGCAGCCCCCACATGTGAATCAAGATTTGTTAGTCCAATGAAACCAGGGACGAACAGAGCTGCTCATTAAAGATGTCTGGGAGTTGTGCCCCCTCTCAGCACTTCTCCAAACCACACCACACCTGCATAGTCGTCTTCCTGAAGCGGTCGTTGAGCAGCTCCATGTTACCCTGCTCCTCTTCCAGCTCCTCCTCCAGTTGAGCAATGCGAGCCTCCAGCCTCCTTTTCTCATCCATCAGAGCAGACCTGACGCAGGAACAGATGAAAAATGTGTCTACATTCATCATCTTTGTGTGTTGACTAAGATGACCCTGCAAATACTTTAGGTAAAACCCAGATTCCCCCAAAAGGAGATGCATCTGTCGACAGGTGTGTGGTCATGCGCGTGAGGGCAACGTACTTTCCAGAGGTGCTGTTTGAGATTTCGTCTTGCAGCTCATCCCGTTCCTGCTCTGCGTGGCGCCGGCCTCTTTCAGATGCTGCCAGGTCCTGCAGAGAAAGGTCAAAAGTGAAATGCAGGTTATAGCACTTCTAATGTTGAGAGGAAGAGGAAGCGCACCAGTGAACAGCAGCACCATCCCACTGTCCTGTACCTCATGCAGCTGTACAATCTCAGCCTCCAGACTCTTGAGCTTCTTCTCATTTTCCTTGGATATGGCAAAAATATCATCTCTAGAAGCTCTGGCATCTTCCAGCTCCCGCTGGTAGTCCTTCATTTGAGCCTGCAGGAGAGAACATATTGCTGAGAATGGCTGCTTACTGTAGTTAAGCGTATCTGATTCAAGCATAAGTATTAGATCCGTACCTGTAACTTGCGCAGCTGTTTGATGGCTTCGTCTCGAGCCTTGTTGGCTCCCTCTATGTGACTTTCTATATCCTTCAGATCCATCTCCAGCTTCTTTTTAGCAGCTACAGCCAAACCTCTCTGCTTCCTCTCATCCTCCAGCTCCGCCTCCATCTCTCGCACCTGATCGGGAAGAAGTACAAAGTGTTAGTACGGTGGGATTAAACTGCTGATTAACTGCTTTTGTGTAACAGTATCTGTTGTTCTGTACCTGTTTGACCAGGGCTCTCTTCTTCTCATCGTTCTGGTCGTCCCGGCCCTGAAGGTCTCTCTCATACTGGGCCTTCATGGCCTGCATGTTGACCTCCAGACGCAGCTTGGCGTCCTCTGTGGCCTGCAGCTCATCCTCCAGCTCCTCCAGCTGAGTCTTCATCTCCTCCAGCTGCTGCTCCAGAGTACGCTTGGACTTCTCCAGCTCATGGACCTGCAGGAAGGAGACAAATAAAGGATGATTGGTGAATCTACTGCTCAACTCTAATGGAAAATCGTAGGAGTGTTTGGGCACTCACATTCTTGCCCACGTCATCCTTAGAGCTCATCAGATCTTCCATTTCAGCACGAAGCTGCTTGTTGATCCTCTCCAGCTCCTCTTTGGCCTCCAGCGCCTCGTCCAGAGCTCTGGTCATGGACAGAGCTTTGGTCTCCTTCTCCCTGGCCTCAGCTTCGGCACGGTCACGCTCTTCAGCGTAACGAGCCGAGATGCTCTTCTCCTCAGCTAGCAACTACAGAGGAGGATGATTCAACATTTTGGAATTTTAGAATTGTATTTGTAATTTGTAAGAATGGTATCTGAAATCTATCTAAACTGTAAAGCTTGTAGATTAAAGTGCATTCTCACCTGGTCAAACTTCTTCTGCTTCTTCTCCAGGTTGGAGACGATCTGCCTCTGGTGATCCAAGTCTACAGTTAGATCATCCAGCTCCTGCTGCAGACGAGTCTTTGTCTTCTCCATCTTCTCAAAGCCGATGGTCTTCTCCTCCAGGCGCTGGCTGGTCAGCTCCAGGTCCTTCTGCAGCTTCTTCTTCGTCTCCTCCAGGGCGTCTATTGTTCCAACATCATCCTCCAGCTTTTTCTTGCTGTCTGACAGCTATGAACAAAAAAAACAAAATTCAGAACACAAATGAACTAAAATATTATCTGAACATTGTTTCTCGTGCCAGAGACCACATGTCCTACCTGAGCCTGCAGGGTCAAAATCTGTTTCTCCAGATTCTTGCGCGCCTCCTCCTCCTCCTCCTGCTGCTCCTGCAGAGTGTTCTTCTCCTCCTCCAGCTGGCGGATACGACTGCTGAGGTTTAGCTTCTGACGAGTCTCCTCCTGGAGCAACTCCTACGATGACAATTAACATTTGTCCAGTTAGTTTAATAGAAAGGTTGCGTTGAGTGTGGATTGATGCTTAATGCTCAGACGTCACCTGTGTGTCTTGTAGCTGACTCTCCAGTCCAGTGACATCTTTGGCTGTCTTGATAACCTTCCTCTCTGCGTCTTCCAGCATGGCAGACACGTTATCCAACTCAGTCTGTATGGAGAGGTACCACAGTAGGTTATCAATGAATATACAAAATGTCTATGTAAAACGCTAAGAAAATATTCCACAAAGACTCCACATCAAATCAAAGGTGTTTGAACCTCTGGCCCTCACCTGCAGTTTGTGAGTGCGGTCGGACAGTTCTCCTTTGGACCTCTCTCCCTCAGTGACCCTGGCCATCAGCTCCTGCAGCTGAGCCTCCAGTTTCTTCCTCTTGTGTTCAGACTCCGTCTTTGCCTGTTGCAGGCACTTGACCTCATTGGCCAGCTCCTTGTTGGCACTCTCCTGGCTCTGCTTGGTCTTCTCCAGGTTGGCCTTGAACTTCACATAATCAACAGCGAACATTAGTGTGGTCTGATAATGAGGTGACGCCTCTTTCTCTTTGATAATCTCGAGATATTAGATTGTAGACTGTAGCGAGAGGTGCGTTACCCTCTTGGCTTGTTCCAGCTGTTCAGACAGCTCTTCCAAGACTGTGGCATGCCTCTGCCTCATCTCCTGGATCTGAGATTCATGATTTTTAGTCTCATCATCAATGGCCTTCTTTAGCTCTGCAACCTCCTGCTCACGCTTGGTCCTACAAAGAACAGGGTCACAGAAAAGTTGAAACTTCCCTGTTGACGTAATAATAATATCATTGGCTAAATGCCCCTCTGTCTATGATATAAATGTAAAACGCAGAGTACAGTACCTAAGCTCCTGCTGGGCAGCGGTTGTGTCTAGGGTGTCCTCCAGTTCAGTCTTAAGGGCCTCAAGCTCTTCACTTAAGTCCCTCTTGAGTTTCTCAGCCTTGTTTCTGGCCAGTTTCTCTGAATCAAGGTCCTCCTGCAGCTCAGACAGCTGGGCCTGCAGCTCCCTCACCTGTTTCAGAGCATTGTTCTTCTGGCTAACCTCGTCTTCACCCCTGTGAACCAGCACAGTGAAGAACTTGCCTTAGAATCTCAGGTGGAAAGTAGGTACAATATTGTGACTGTGATGGAGTGATACTGGAAAAGTATAAAATAATTTGTCCCATCACTGCACTCCTCTGAGTGAAGAGTCCACTGGGTGGCAGCAACTGTAACAATTAATCCCTTGACTGCGCACACACACATGCACAGAAATGGCAGCAAATCTTACAACTAAGACAAAGTGTTTCATAAGGTATTTCGAGACAATGCCTACAGTTTCCCTTTGAAAGACACTCATAAATGAGCTGCATGTTGTTAAGGCCAATGAATACCTCACAAATTACATGCACACCAAAGATACAGTCACACATCACCAACACATTCCATTGCAGTGAGAAACAGTGAATAAATACAGGCAGCATGTCAGAGGAAAGCACAACAATAAGTAAGAGCTCAGGGGCTTTTTTTACGAGATGATAAGATCACGGCTGTACACTTGTCTGTGTAATCAGTCCAGTAAAATGCAGCATATAAAATGACAGGTGTGAATCTATCTTGAAAATGTGTTTAGTACAATGACTGTTCTGTATAGCTATGTAGCACTTATCTAAGACTGCCTCACATCATGAAGCAGAATCTGAATGGCTCAATATGTCAGGCTCTAAAAGCCAGCTTTAGCTCACATAAAGTTATGCAATACTTTGTTGGTGAACTGATTTCACATTACTGAGCTGTGGTGTTTCCACTCTTCTATGGTGGTCTCGGTTTCTCCTACCTAGCCTGCATCATCTGCTGCTCGTCTTCCTTCTTGGCCAGCTGACCCTTCATCTCCTCTATCTGGACCTGGAGCTCGGCTATCTGGTCCTGGAAGTCTGACATCTCCCCGTCCAGCTTCCTCTTAGACTTCTCCAGCTCCTGACGGGTCTTCTCCTCCTTCTTCAGTCTCTCTAAATTAGAACAGAAGGGGAAACAATGGTTTAACAAAACTAAGAGATGTCTTTTGGTCGTAGATTAATCCCAAGAGGTTAATTGTTGAACTTTATTAGTCTGTACATGCTGTGTTTGACTTTATTCCTTTACCCTCCAGGTCGACCATCATCATCTCCTGCTTGTTCTTGACCTTGCCCAGGTTCTTGGCTTTTTCTTCCTCCTCAGCTAGCACTGAGGTCATCTCATTGATTCGGTCCTCCATCAGCTTCTTTTCCTAAAGGAAAGACATACAGACAGGTTGGCACACAGCTAAGCACTCACATATTTCAATGATCTGAAACTTCTGGATGTATATTATCACACCATGCAGGAAAAGACAAAAGCTTGTTAGAGGCTGGAAAATCAACATTCATATTTCAATTCCTCTGTCCATCCAAAACCCTTAGCTTGAATGCAGACATCCGAGCTTTCTGTCTCACCTTGAGCAACTTGGAGTTCTGGTCTTCTAGTAGCAAAACGTCCTCTTCAAATTTCTTAATTTTGGCCTCAGCTGTCACTTTCTCAAGCTGTAGCTTCTGCCTGCCAGCCTCCTCCTCATCCAACTGTTCTTCGAGGTCCTACACACACAAGTATTTAATTATAGCAGCGAAGATAATTAACATATTTTTGCTATTTGCATATTTGAAAATAGTAATATTTTGGAGCGCAGGAACAGTTTTTCAGTGACCAGTACTTCAAATGTTGCATGAGTGATTCCCCTAGGACACACCTGGATATGGGACTGCATTTTCTTCTTGTCGTTCTGCATGCTCTGGGTCCTCTCTTCTTCTTCCTCCAGCCTGGACTCCAGGTCATGAAGGATCTCCTCCAGCTCTTGCTTTTTGGAAGCCAGACGGGCTCTCATCTCCTCAGCCTCTGCAAACAGCTCTGTCTCTGCCTGCAGCTGCTCCGCTAGGATGTTCTTCTCCTCCATTAACTACACATACACAACGTTAAATCCTTCAATTACGCTGATGTCCTCAAAAAAATGACATAACTTGGTACAACACTGCAGTGCATTGCTGACCTGTTGGTGTTTCCTCTCCATCTCCACCAGCTCTCCCTCCACCTTGGTCTGCTTCTCTTTCACCTTGACCAGCTCCTCATCTTTAGCCTGCATCTCCTCCTCCTGCCTGGTCACCTGCAGCAGAGGCTTCACCTGCAGATACAGATGAAGTTTCAGAGAATAATCTCCTCTGGTAAATCTGACCTGTCACTAGTTGATTCGTCAGCTCTGAAGGCAAACACACAGGGTCTGTTGCACAGACACCCTTGACAACATAGAGGCTAACAATTACACACGCCTATACACACAAGCGCATACCTTAGTGAAGAGTCTCCACCACTGCCAGTGACGCAGCTTCAAGTATGCAGCACAGTTCCTCTGGAGAACCTTCAGAGCACTGAGCTGCTGCTGCTTCTTAGCAAAGGCCCTGAAGCACGGCAGAAAGCAAAGACCGAATGAGACAGTAGCAAAATCTTTCTGTGATCAAATATGTAGAAATGACATTTCAGTTGAGACTGGGGATCTAAAATACACACAGCAGCGATAGAGCAGCCCTTACTTGCGAGCCAGATATCCTCGACAGACGGCCTGGAAGTAAATGATGATGTCAGTGATCTTCAGGTCTCTCTCTTCCTCCAAGTGGGCCAGGACTCCAGCCCTGAAGAAGATCTTACTCTGGCCGATACGGAACAGGTTGCCGTCCAGCTCCAGGGCTTGAATCTAACAAAGACAGGGAGAGACACTGAGGGAGCAAAGGGAGGTACTGAAGGAGTCCTTATTTTTGACATTCATTATGTCATGCCATTGTCACATCATGAGGATGAAAACACAAATGTGACTCTCTGAGACAGCAGTCGAGATGATTTCATTTGGCCTATGGCCTCACCATTCTCTCGCAGGCCTGCTTGCCATCCATGAAGCCCTTTGGGATGGCGTTTGGAGTGAGGATCTCATACCTGGACGCAGAGCAGAGGCAGAAAGAGTGCATTATGAGGACAGAGACTCACCAGGACAGTGTTAAATCGCAGTTCCATACTGCGAGAGGAGGCAGACAGGAGACACCAAACGTTCACTGAGTCTACCTCTGTCTGAACTCCTGGAAGACGATGCGGTTGGGGAAGCCCTGTCTGCAGATACGGATCCCCTCCAGCACACCATTACACCTCAGCTGGTCCAGAACCAGGTGGGGGTCCAGTTTACCAGCCTGCCAGAGGAGGGAGATGAAAAATAGATGGAGAGGAACTTTGAATCATGTATGGGTAAAAGTTTTTGTATAAATACATCGAATTTGAGAATTTTAATGTGGATTTACGTAACATCTATGACCAACACTGTGTCTCTCGTCCTTTGTAGCAAATCAGTAATTCTTGCCATCATGAATGGTCACTTCATCCACCTTGTTAGGTCAACTCACTCTCTTCTCGTGGTTGGGGATGATGCAGCGGACAAAGTTAGGGTTGGTGTTCCTCAGTGTGGCCATCAGCTTGGATAACTGCTCCTTGTACAGCTGGCCCACAGTGCGGAACATGCCCTTCTTGGTCTTGTAAGCGGCACCAAACGCTGTCTCATTCATGCCCGCAACCTGGTCCAGACCCACAATTCGGTCGACTGGGGATGAAGAATGAGATGAAGATGAGAGAGAGAGATAAATGTAGAGTACACCAAAGTCAAGTGCTGTGCTATTTAAATGAATGTGGAAAAGAGAGAAGCCAACAAAATGACTTTGAAGTCTTTTATTTGGGTTTGAATCCAATAATATTCGGATATTCTCCAGGAAGTGGTACCAATAAAGGTTGAAGTGTTAAACTGAGCAGGATTCGGTCTTTTCTAATTTTGTGATAAAGCTTGAAGGCAGGTGGTGCCACATCAGCTAAGACCAGAGACCATCAGGGGGTCTGAAATCATAGGTAACATAACATACAGCGCTGGTTTCCCTCAGTCAACCTACTGCTGAACAATCCTTCATTAAATGTGATTTTAAAGCAGATTATATCTGAGAATATTGCTAAAATATGGAATTCATCAGGTTGTTTTATATCAACCGCTGAATTCAATCTAAAAGAATCTCAACAAAAAGCAAACCTATCAAATAACAGCAATTAGCAACTTTATTCCACTCATTTATCTTCTTCTTGTTGGGTACAAATATGCACATTATTTTAAACTTCTGCTTTAGGGGCAGGAAGTCAGTAGATATTTGTCACATATCATGTCCTGCCACTCTACTGCCAACTCTGCAACAACACAAAGACAAATAACCTATTACATTTAGCACTGAGCACCAAAAATGTGTTTTATCCATTTCTTTTCTCATAAAACACTTTCTATGCACTTGCGTCACCCCTGCGTGCAAGCTATAAACACAATGAGACAGCGCCATCGGACTACTAGAGGTCAAAAACACTAAAAGGAATATTCACTGATGTTATAAAATCACATCTAATCCCTTTCTCATAATATCACTAATAAATTAAAGCTTATAAATCACAGGGAATTTTAAAGCTGTGTACTTTTGATGTCCTGGAACAAGCAACAAATTCATTTTGATTAAATTTTTCATGAAGTCGGTGGCCTGTGCTCAACTCAAGAAGGCAACCTCAGTAAGATTTTCTCTGTTTAAGCTCGGATCCTCAGATATTCGATTCTTTCAGAGCGTATGAATACCAGCACGAAGTAATCTGACACACAACTCTGAATCCAGTTCTTCTTCCTCAAAATGAATTTGGACAGTGTTACTTCATTCCATCTGCTGTTAGCTCTGACTCACACACTCTGGGTTAAGCCTGCTGACTGCAAAAAAAAAAACCTGTAAAGTGACTGGGATATTTTTTAATACAACTGGATCAGTGGTCTGCCAACCACTGCAGCTTTGCATCACAAGTAAATATCTAGTGGATAGAGGATATTTGCCCTTTTTGGTGTTAAGCACACAGATCCAGTTTCCTTATTGTACCACTTTTAGTAAAAAAATATGTACCTAAAGGCACTTTCAAAAGTCATCCATCTGACCAGGCAAAAGTTCAATTACAATATTTCCTGTCTCAGATTTTCAGCCTTTCGACAATAACTGTTTTCTGTTCACTTTGTACGAGAGAACAACATTCAAGCAATAGTTGTTGTAATAATCATAGTGGCAGTGAGCCACCAGCAGTCATGGGAGAATGACATGTTTTCTCATCAGAGGTTTTAATTAGAAAGGAGCACAGCCATGCAAAGCCAAAGGGGAGTTCTTAGAGGGGCGCACATAGCAGCCAGGACAGGACGGGGAACCAATGATCCTTTCACTGTGGAGGATGAGGAGAAGCCAGTGGTGCACGAAGGTTAAGTGTTACTACCATTCACCTGGAGCTTCATGGAGCCCAGACACATTGTCATAGAAAGAGGCTCTCTGAAACGTCTGTATGTCTACAGCAACAGAGACATGGACAGAGAAAGAAGACAGAGGAGTGAGAGAGAAAAAAGCAGGCATGCAAACAAATACACATCATTCATACACCCAGAAAAATACAAACTTTCATGAGCATTGATCAGCTGTTAAAAAAGGACCTAAGAGTGGATGCACTGCAACAGTGTTCAAAACTAATGTAGCTTATCAAAGCTGGACTGTAAGTGCTGTTACATAAATGTGTGTTCATGATACACTGATAAATAATTCAGAAAAGTGAGGAATTTTCATGCAATAAATAAGTTCATAAATAAATAAATAATTTGATGTAAGGTTAAAATTGAGGTGTTAAAATCTGTTGTGTAAGAGGTAAAATAATGAAATTTACTAAAAATGTTGTAAGCACAAATGCTTTAGTTCATTGTTTAAATTGTACGTTTCTTGTCTGGAACCAAGGTTCATTGTTTGTGGCGCACCTACGGTCAAGTTCACTGTGGGACTGTATTCAGCACAAGGCGAACGTCTCATGAGGCCTTGCCTGTTTTTCGTTCAAGTTAACATCTGAAGCCTAAGCAGACGGTAAAGGGACGTTAAGTTACTTATAAGACTCTAAAAGATTTTCATGGACTTCAAACCTCTGTTTACAACAAGCGGCCAACGAGGTATTTGTTTAATTTGTAAATATTCTTTATTTCATGTCGGCGCTGAGCGTCATTTTATGTTTCCTTTTATTTTCATGTCATGGTGCCTTGTAACTCATTTAGATATTTTGCACTTTGTTTATTCATGAATAGTTCTCATGGTGTAAGTGGCATGAGTGTGATGGCATCAAGGAGAGGATGCAGCAGAGATGTGCCCAAGCAAGAAACGCCTGTTTCAAAGAACCGACCTGTGTGTGTGTTGTTGTGGAGAGAGCTACATGAACATTAATCAGGAGGATAAAGAACGTGCCATGAAACCATTCTGCTTTCCATCTGACCTGTCTGTGATTCCAAAACTAATTAAAACACTCACTGGGGGAGAAAATAAAGGTATGGCAGTAAATCTGTCATTCACCTCTGAGAGAAGAGTGGCTGCAGTTTAACTTCATGCTCATCACGTTTTTGCAAGCAAAACTCATCCTACATTCGAGAAACTATGAAGCACACTGCTGGAGTGTGAGAGAAGAAAAACGCATGTCCCCATTTCATTAAATAAGAGATTCAGTAGCTGATAATACACTTTGCAGAACCTACATCCATGCTCGCAGTTCTGTAGTCCTGTATTTTGATACAACTGTGCTTTGAGTGAAATGCTAACTTCAGCATGTTAACATACTTGCAATGCCAATGCTAATATGCTGATGGGTTAGGGATAATTTAGCACAAAACTAATTTGGACAAATCACAGCTGAGGCTGATGGGACTGTATTTAGTTTTGCAGGTATTTAGACACAAACCCAAGTCGTGAACAAATTAAAATCTGATAGCGATAGCGCCATTACAACTGTTGAAGCTGATCCTGCGGGGAACATGAACATTATGTAAGAAGTGATGACATCCTTTGTCCTGATATTTCACTCTTGTCTGCACTTTCATGATAATCTGTCCAGTACTTGTTGAGATACATCAGACTGGCTGACATTGTCATCGATATATCTAAAGGACAAAAATGCCTTTAAATGCCTTTCTTTTTGTGTCCCATCTGTTCACTCTACAATAGGTACGGCGTGTAACATCCCTCTGGATAAGGACAGTGGCATGTTTATTGATACAGCAGATTAAATTGCATGTCAACGTACTTTTGTAAAATCAAAAGTTTGATGAGCTCCTAGAAGGCAAAAGAAACTTTTCAGAGACTCACCGTCTTTCCAGAGCTCAGCCACAAACTTGTCAGTTGACTGGTGCAGCAGCGTGGCCACGTTGTCATTCAGGGGATCCATGTTCTTCATCAGCCACTCATCAGCTTTATAGTCCACCTGAAGAAACACAGTGATTCCTCTGTGTTAGAGAACAACAAGACGTTCGACTTTCCCTCAAAAATCTCTCACAAATATAGGCTCGATATTAAGAAATAGTTTTTTAAGTCATGAATCAATACTTTCAAGTCAGTGAGCTGCACTTACAACAGGTAAAGGTGTAATGTACTGTATACATAATTTGGTTGCACAACATTTGGTAGCAACTCAGCGTCAAATCAGATTTCACCATGAACCTCACTGTATGTCATCCAATCCTTCTCCTTCCATGACTGTTATAACCCAGTGCTAACAGAGTAAAAGAAAAATGCTTTAAAAACACACTTTGAGAGGATTGGTGTCCGGTGGTCTCCAGTGATTAATGACTGCTGCTGTGTTGCTTCACCTGTCTGCAACAATCTGTATAGTCTGTCTGACTGGCAACTCTAATAGTGTTTCCAAATACCACGCAGTCGTTTTCTCTTACAAGCGGCACCAGATGTGCTGTGTGAGTGGTAGACTCATCAAACAATGATAGTCAATACTGAAAAAACTCACCATTCAGCCCCTGGACTAATTTCATCCCTCTCAGCAGCTACGACTCGATAATTTATTTCGAATTTATATTTATACTGACTTAACAGTGCAATAAGTTTCTGTAATAGTTTAACTATGCAATGTTCAATGCAATTATTCAACGGCTGTATCAGCTCTGTGCAACTATTTAACTGTATTTATACTGTATGTTTCAATTACTATTTATTCCAAATATTACTCACACTGTACTTATACTGTGTATATATACAGTATATTGTAGTGTGTCCACATATTTTACATATATATTTTTCATACTGTATATTTTTTTTTACATATTTCTATTTCTTATTCTTCTATTTCTCTATAAACAGCATCCTGTTGTTTATATTGTAGTATAATGCACATATTTCTTATGTCCTGTTATTTTTCTAGTTTTCTTTTTTTTATATTTCTGACATAATGAGCATCATTGTTGGGATATGACTCAACCATCTTTATATTATTTGTTCGTTATGTGTGACTGACAGCACAGACTGTCTTCCTGCACCATCGTGTCTTGATGACCTTGTGTGTGTTTTCCAAACATCTTATACACTATGAAGAGTGCTGGATTGGAGTAAGTAATTGACATGGTCGGCAAACTGAGATGAGGAATGTAAGATCTCCATCTGGGTTTCATCAGAATCCTGGAAAAGTAAACTCACGATGTTTGCACTTTTTTTCCTCTTCAGTATCACTCTGTCATGCAGGATTTATTTGATGAAGTTCAAATTCAGTGCTGGCTCCAATATTGAATACTGGCTGAATCTGAGGTTTCCACTTGTTTATCATGGTAAGGCTCAGGTCCAGGGCTAATGTTTAGACATGACTGACTGATGCTCTTCGCTGTTTTCATGTACATAAGTGCAAGAGAGGAAAAAGAGAGAAGTAAACCTAATTAAACTATCACTCGGGATGATATCGGCTTTCACGCTGTGACTGACAAGCATCCTCTCTGGAATGCAGTGGAGTATCATTTTCTCTTACAGAAACCACCACACAAAGGTGAAAGTTGAAAACCTTCATTATGTAACTACCAGGCACTAAAGGCTCAATCTCCCACCAATGTGAACCAGATGTGGTTTTCCGACAGCAGCAGTACCACAACTGGGCTATTGTTTTCAGCCAATGACCTGGTTAGCGGCACCTTCGGAGGGGCAGAGTCTGTGCCTCCGAGAAACGCTTTAAAACAGGTCAGAAACAGAATTATTGCATAAGGAAATCAGACACGTGGATGAACAGACATGAATATTGGCTGCCTTCTATGAGCAGTAGCATACTTAAGTAGTAGGTCCAACTGGCTACCATTCTCGAGAGAGCAGTCAAAACGCAACACACTTTCACGGGCTGAAATACATACCCTCCCTGCGTAGTGAATGATGCAGAAGTCAGCTTTGTCCTTGAGCTGACGAGGCTTCTGAAACTTGGTGTGAGTGCCTTGCTCCTGGAGCACCTTGTCTATGAAGGTCCTGTCAGTGGCTTTGGGAAACCAGCACTCCTCATCCAGCAGAGCGAGGATACCAGGGGGGTTGGTCTGAGGAGGCAAAAATTGGTTTAACACACATTTTTAAAGCAAACAGACAAAGTCACACACACAGATGGAGAACACTGACCGGCCTCTCAATGAGGTCGATGCAGGGCTGCAGGTCCAGGCCGAAGTCGATGAAGCTCCACTCGATGCCCTCCCTCTGGTACTCCTCCTGCTCCAGGATGAACATGGTGTGGTTGAAGAGCTGCTGCAGCTTCTCATTGGTGTAGTTGATACACAGCTGCTCAAACGAGTTCAGCTGTAAGGAAGCAGAAGACATGTTTGTTGGTTCGGGTGACATGTTGTCTTGTTGATCATTTCGGAAATGTGATTCTGCTTAATCCATGTGTAATCGAACACAACTGCAATGTCAAGAAGGTAATCTATGTTGTGTTTAAATGGGTTTGTTACTATTAAAGCACCACAATCAGCACCTCAAAGATCTCAAAGCCAGCGATATCCAGGATGCCGATGAAAGACGCCCCCTGCCGTTTGGTCCTGTCCAGAGCCTTGTTGATGCGGTGGACCAGCCAGCGGAACAGTCGCTCATATGTTGCCTTGGCCAGCGCTTCAACAGCAAAGTCAGCCTGAAGCAAAAACAAAGAGTGCAGGACTTGGAAGACTAGCTATGAAAGACACCAATAATAAAATGTACACCATTGAGCCATGAGAACAAATATAAGAAGCTGAACTCTGTGTTGCTGTTATAGTCTGCAGTGATTTATCATGATAAGGTGTCAGACCATGGGCTACAGTAAGGACAAACCCACAGGAAGATGTTCAAACCTTTTCTATCAACCATGCTTTTGCAAAAGCGAGGCAGTATGGAAATCAGCTTGTAAAGCTGTATAACTCTGTGAATTAAGGGTTTATTTTGACCAAACCAGACTTGGGGATTGTTAGAGCAGTGGAAAGACAAACTGAGACCGTTTCAGAGAGTTTTATGTTGTTTCTATTGAGTTTGAACGAAGTGTGTTTTACAACGAGTTAACAAGGCAGTTAAGTTGGTCTTAGTTTCTGTTTAATAAGTCTTGACACTTTCTGAGTCGACTTTGCTCGTTTATTAGACTTGAAATATGCAGCTAGGCGATAATATTGACACTCTGGATACAACATATGGTCCAACCCTGTTAGACGGCCCCTTACCTGCTCTTTGGTCTGTGCCTTCTGTACATAGTCACGTCCCACTTTGATCCTTGGGGTGAGGATAGCTCTGGTGAACTCCATAACATTCATTCCAAGCAAGTGGCAGAGCTTCTGCGCCGCTGAGGAAGGAGGAAGCGTGAGACTTACTGAACTGATAGAAATGTAGACTTCACACTGCTTCACATACTATATGGCTTCAGATCTGTGTTTTTTACCATCTTCAAAATGAAATTTGATGCAACAATTACAAATAATTCAAAAATCAAATAAATAAGTCTGACAGTCACACTGCTTAACTCTGTTAGCCTCCACTGAAATTCTGCAAATCCTTGCTGGGCTGAAAACCCAAAATGCGCCAGAAGCTTTGTTGAAGTGAGCTCAACTAAGACCAGTATGATTAATGGGTCTGAGCGTAACACAGCAGACAATGAACTGTGTTATATGTCAGACTTTCTTCTCTCTTACACTGAGAGGTATGTGACGACAGTTCAACTAGACTGCAGGAGTATCTGATGGTGGTGACATGATGCAGACATTACGAGCAATATCGAGACACACAATTCAAACTTCAGTGTAATCTTGTTTCTGATACAGCATGTGTTCACAGTGAGTGACCTCTGAGTGGAAATCAGCATCTGTTTTCCACCACCTGTTGTGGTGGAAGCTGAGGCATCGCACTTTTTGGATTCATGAATCATGATTGACACTAGCGAGGAGGATGTGTGTATGCGTTGGATGTTTACCTGTGTTCTCAGGCATGGAGGCCTGATCAGTGTTTCTCTCCTTCTTAAAGACAATGTTGCCAAACTGCAGCACTGCAGAGACCACCTTCAACATGCCTGGCAAGATCGAGACAACACTTTATTGATCACCTGGTGGGATGTTAGGTAATGTGATTATAAAAAGAGAAGGAGAATAAGAATATGCTATGTTTCAGGGCACATCTGGAAGCACTGTACTACTCACAGACAATCTCTTCATGAGAGAAGCTCATGATGTGCATGGCATCCAATGTCTCCTGGAAATTATCTTTGTCCTGCTGGCCAGGGATGGGAATGTTACCATTTGACAGGAAACGGTAGTTGTTAAAGCCTTCGAGGAGCAGGTCCGCTGGAGTAGGAGAGGAATGATGATTTGTAAATGATATGTTTCGGTGTCTACTTTCTGTTTGTAAAGTGTATTTGGACCATGCTTTGCCCTCAAAAGTAATAGTTTAAATGATTGTTTGATTGTCATAAAATGCTTAGATTGCACAGAGGTGTTACATTTCCATCAGTTTTCAGGAAAGACAATTCAGTCTAGACTTGTGGAAAAAGTGGATAATTGGGGAAGAGATCCAGTGACCTTTTAAACGCACTATTTCATAAGAGAAATATGCTGTAAAGCGTTGACTTACAATGTCGAAACACATCCTGCATCATCATGAAACTATGCACTAACAAGCTAAATTAAAAGTTAACGAGAGAAAAAGATTAGTTGGCTGGTGCTAATTCAAACCAGCCTTTTTAGCTCTATTCTTTGCCTGAAGCAAATTGGCATAAACATGAAATTTCACTATCATTGCTCTGATCCTTTTGTTAGTGGTTGTCAAACACTCACTGCGGAGATGCTCTCCAGCCCCTGCCAGCAGGCGGTAGAAGATGTGGAAGGTCCTCTCATCTTTGGCCTGTCTAATGGCCCTCGACTTCTCCAGGAGGTCTAAGAGCGAACGCTAAGGACTGACCAGGGCATTACAGCATGAAACTCAGGACACTGATACTCAGTGTTGTGGTGAATATTAGACAAAACCACCACTTTGAAGTTAAATTTCTGCTCATGAGGAACAACAGGACAATTTAGACACATACGCTATGACTTGCAAGTTTTATAAGAGCATGCAAGAAACTTTTGGTGCGTTTTCAGGAACTGTGGCAACTATTTTAATACCAGAACTCTAATAAAGCAGATCATCAATAAGACTTCTTAGAAATCCTAGATCTTACAACTCTGGATCCAAAAAAGTTGGGACGCTGTGTAAAACATAAATAAAACAGAATGTGATACTTTGCTAATCCTTTTGGACATTTCCAAAACTGAAAACAGTACAAAGACAAGATATTAAATGTTTTGCCATATTGCTTCATTGAGTTTTATAAATATGTACTTATTCTGAATTTGATGCAGCAACACGTTTCAAACAGGTTGGGACAGGGGCAACTAAAGACTGGGAAAGATGTGGAATGCTCCAAAAACACCTGTTTGGATCATTCCACAGGTAAACAGGTACATTGGTAACAGGTGAGAGTATCATGATATCCTGGAAAGGTTCAGTCATTCACAAGCAAGGATGGAGCGAGGTTCACCACTTTGTGAACACTTGTGTATAAAGGATATTTCTACATGGGCTTGGAAACAAAAAACTGTTGTCAGTTTGCAAATGATTGCAATCTGTTTTCATTTACATTTCACAGAGCGCCCAACTTTATTTGGAATCTGGGTTGTAGAAGATTCCAAAAAAATCACTGGGGAACCAAATCTTTATTCTTTCTACAAGTGTTGCAACAAAGAAGTATTATCCTGAGGAGCCCAAGCCATTATTTTCCTCACCAGGCATAAATAAACTTGAATAAAAATGGAAGAGTAACAATAAAAACATGGTTTCTTCAGGGCTCTGTGCCCTTTTGCTCCGTCTGGGGAATATGCAGAATGGGAATGGCATTCTTGTGGTTACGCATAAGCTGTGAGTGAGTCGTGTAGCCTAACCACTGCTTTCAGCTCTAAACTTAATGTGCACCCTGTCTTTTAACTTCCTATGTTGCGTTTGAAACAGTCCTTTGACCTTCTGCTCCTTCAGTCTGTCGCAGTAATGAGGATACAAGTTTCGATATTGGCCCCAACAATGTAGCCTGTGACATCAAAGTTGATTCTGATGAACTTCCCCTGCAGGAAACAAGACACATATTTATGTTAAAAAAACACTTGATGAAACTTCATAGGTTAATCCAGAAAGCTGATGATGTCAGTGTGTGCTGTGTGACACGTAGTGGAAAACAGAATGCCTATATTAGGAAAAGCCAGGTTAACAGGTCAGAAAGAATCTCAGGCATGTTTGTGGTTTCCTGACAGTGAATGTGTGTATGTAAGCGAGTGTGAATATGTGTGTGTGCCCATCTGTCTACCAGTCTGAGACAGATGGTGATTCATGAGGTCCGAACACCATGGCGGTTAATCTTGGCCACATGGTTTACTTAGTCATACGATAATTTAAAAAGCTTAGAGTGAGCACAGCATCAGTCCACTCTGTAATACTATATTTTTTAAAGGAAATGAATAGAGAAAAAAGACTTACATACACTGTTTTTCTAAAATGTTTTTACATTACATATTTAAATTACAAAGCCCCAAAAGAAATATTTAAGGAATAGTAAAATAATATGCATAATCGCTCTCTGGCAGAGAGTTAGATGAGAAGACTGATACCGCTCTCATGTCTGTACAGTAAATATATCGCTAGCAGCTGGTTAGCTTGGCTTAGCATAAACACTGAAAACATGGGCAGACAGCTTGTCTGGCTCTGACCAAATGCACATTTTGTTTGTTTGTCCATTCAAACCATTCCATGGTTTAACAGGGGGTTATTTACTATTTCTTGCAGTGTGCAGCACCTTCCTCGAGTCACATCCTTCAGTACATAATGTGCAAATCAAGAGAATGATCATTTAAACAGGAACCGCAGACTCACAAAGCGAGATGAGTTGTCATTTTTCACTGTCTTGGCATTGCCAAAAGATTCAAGGATGGGGTTGGCTTGCAGGAGCTGGCGTTCCAACTCACCCTGTGGAAAAAGACAGAGAGGTAAGACAGAAGTGCAGCTGTCAAACATTTCCAACGCCTGGCACCACGTGCCAATGAATGAATGAATGACTATTTATCACATTTTTCTGTTGGCCAAAACATACACAAAGCTGGCGAAGCAAAATCAAAACTTCACAACAAAGCAGCTCGAGAAAAACGTACCAAAGGTAATGTGGTAAACCAATCAGTCAGTCAGCAGTCTGTCATGCCTCTGTGGGCTTTACTTTGGTCAACTGCAGTTAAATGTGATTTTTGTCAGGGGAGCCCGATGTTAATGGGCCAACACAACCAAATAGTTTGATGGAACTCGTGAAACCACAAAGGCAATATAGCGAGTGTGTTTCGACATATGCACTCCGGTGAGCGGTCGCTTTGGGTTGGGAGCCTTCTCCAGGCCTGCACATTCCTATGGTTGTGATGATATACTCTATATATCCAAAGACTGATGGTAATGATGGTACTGATGGCCTCCTCTTAAATCAAATCAAAATCAAAAGCGGCGTTGATAGGTGGCTGGGGCATTCCCTACAGCCCCTGAAACCTCCAGCTCCTCTACACATGGCACAGTTTCCTCTCTCCAGGCCACTGACAGTACAGAAATAGGGTCTACAGCAGATCAGATCCTGTCTTGTTCTGACTCCAGGATATTCCTCTGGACTCTGGCCACACAGGGAAACAGGGTAAAGTTCACGTGAGGTCTGACTTGCTGCCTGGGTAGCTGATGCTGGAGGCCAGCCAGAAATGGCCATTGAGAGAAACATGGGATATAACCCTATTCATCTGTGTCATTAACAGAAGGCAGGAAAAGAGAGAGATAAAAAGAGAGAGAGACCTTTAAAAATCATTGGTCTATAGCAGAGACAGCAAGAAAATGACAGTACATACATCCCTGTATAACTAAAGAAGAAACAGGCATTCCCAAACACCTTTTTCTGCTTTACCTCTTCTCCACCTCCTCATCTCCCCCTTTTCACCCTTCTTGTAAATCTCTCCCCTCCACCAAATCTTCACCCTCGCTCAATCCTGGTTCTACATTCCTCTGGCCTCAGCTCAGAGGCAGCCGTAATGCAATGCAGAAGGGAAGCAGCATTAAGGAGGTCAGTGTCGATGGTGTACTCTGGCAGGGGAGTACCTGAGTTACAACATCTCATTCGCAGCTACTGAAATGCAGCATATTAAAAAGGTATTCACCAGGATTGTGTGTGCTCAAAGCAGCAGGTTGTAGGTTTCAGTTAAGACTCCGCTTCTATAGTTATTAGATTTACTGAGGACACAGAAACATCAGGTAGTGGTTTGGGGGAGAAGGAAAAATAGCCAGCGGATGAATCAAGCAGAGAAGAGGTGAGCCAGAACATATCAAGTTTTGCAGAGAGCAAGAGAGACAGATGAGCTGCGGTGAATTCAGTACTGCGTCAGCAGAGTCTCATTTGTGTTACTTTTGGGACCAAAAATGTAGATTCAAATCTAAAATTCCAGGTGAGGACACAACATCAACACAGAAATATCCCGTGTTTGGTTATTGACTGGGCAGCAAAGCAACACACTTGATACTGGAATAATATTATCACAGCCAAGGATAAAGAATAGCTCAATGAATTATTAAGTGAAATGCATCATGATGGGCAAACATGCATGAATATACGAAAGCACTGATCGACGACCAACATGTTTACGTCACTAAAATGTAAAAGATGAAGCTGATCATAAAACATTTGAGGAGAGATGTTTGGTGCGGCTGTGGTCTGATTTTCACACTGATTTCACAGTTCATGTAATCCCCCCTTAACACCACGTAAACCTCCGAAACAGAAGACAGAAACTTTCAATGACAGGTCTGACCTGTTTTTGTTTTTTTGCTATTTGACTGACGCATCAGCTGTTCTAATAAATCCCAACCAACTGATAAAACAAAGTGTTTCAGGATCATGAGCCTGCTGGTTTAATGGCAGATCCACTGGGCTTCAAATAATCATGTGAGGAGACCGAGCCAGCACAAACAAATACCTCATAAAGAGCGAAGCTTAGATTAGTCTGTCAACATCATCATGGAAGCGGTAGAGATTTAGAGCGAGCGGCATGCACATACACACAAACATCAAAATGGACCACACACTCTTTTTGAGAAAGCGGGAGATGCACTTGCCTGGAGCTTGAATGCTTTGGGAGATTCGGGCTGTTTGTTATGGATAAACAAATGTAAGTGTTAAAACCTGAAGCGCTTATGTGAGACACAAGGCACAGGAAACAGGCCACCAGTTCAGGGACACTCTCACAGAGTGCCACTGGATGACATGGAGCAGAAGCAGTGACCAGTCAGGCTATATTAAAATCTATTCAGTTAGCTGTGGATTAAGACACAACCTGTTACTAGCTGAACATCAACACTAAACTACGCACAGTAAAGAACTGTAAAGAAGAACACATTTAAAATGATCATTAATTAAATTGTTTGACATTTTGGGAAACGCCCTTATTCACTTTCTGGTGGAGTGTTAGATGAGGAGATTAATACCACTCTGACGTTTGTATAGTAAATATGAAGCCATCAGATGATTAGCCTAGCTTAGCACAATGACTGGAAATCGCCAAGCACCTCAAATGCTCACTAGTTTACATATTATGTTCATTTAATCCATGTAAAGATCGCAGTGTAAAAACAACAATTTGCTGTTTTATGGGATGAACAGATGAGATATAAATAGTTCATTAGTGAGCTTTAAGGGTGCTGCTAGGCAGTTTTTGCTGGGCATAGCCAGGCTAACTGTCTGCAGTCTTTGTGCTAAACAAAGCTAATGAGCTGCTGGCTGTAGCTCCATATTTAACAGACACATACCACTCTCTGCTAGAAAATGAATAGGCGTGTTTCCAACTCTTCCAACATGACGATTCAGTTTTAATTTAAGAGGTGAAAAGATGGAGAGGAGAGGAGAGGAGAGGAGAGGAGAGGAGAGGAGAGGAGAGGAGAAAAATGGAGGTACATGCTTGGCCAAGGAAAGAGAAGGCAAAATGTAGGCAGTGGGGCTCTCACAGGAATGTTATGGTCTTTGCGTCCTTTGTGTGAGGAGGCAACGTGGGCCAGGTACTGGATGACCTTCTTGGTGTTCTCGGTCTTGCCAGCGCCTGATTCACCTCTGAAAACAAAGGGGACAGAAAACATGAGAGATGTACATGAACAGACAAGCAGCACAAGTGTGAGTGGATGAAGAATGAGCGAGAGAAAGTAAACACACTTTGTTTTCACTTTAGTTTCTGCTTCTTTCATCACTTCCAACCAATAAATGTGACACCCTTAGCTTGCAATTTTGAATTACAGGCCTTTAGTTGTGAGACATGGCCAGATTAAGGGAATTATCTGCATGAACTGCCCGCAAATGTATCAAGGTACAGACAAAACACAGTAAAACCCAAACCAAAATAACTCTTGCTCATCATTATGGTGGTGAAGAGCGATTGGATGAACCCCGAGGAAAGGATAAACGAAGAGAGAGGGAGCGAGTGAACAACCATCGAGCTATCAGTTGTTATTTTCTAAATCCATCCATTCTTCGGTCAGTATGCTTTATTGGAGAACCCTGTGGTTTGGTGGGCCAGTCTCCAAAGTTTCCAGGCTTTTGGGCCGTCTCTAATGATAGCTGTGTTCAGGCAGGGCCATCCACAGCTCCCACAGTGAGGACCCAGAGCCCAGAAAACCAGGGCAAACACCGAAACCAGGCCAGCAACATTACATCTAGCTACATACCAGTGGCTTTAGTCTAGCTGGCTATTAGCTCCACTGCACAGAGAGCACTGCAGTTTTAGCCTCCACACTCGAATTCATTGGGCGAATCCTCAAACACAGGCATAGCAATATAGGTCAAGTTGGCTACACATCCCAGTTTGGCTTGATGTCTTCATAGTTTTACAGGAGAAATATTTCTCATGGAAATGATCATCCACTGACTTTTCCCACAGTTTATCCTTTTTAGGTATAGATGTTAACATGCAGGGTTACGGGATCACTTATGGCAGAATCCCTCACTCTGTGAACACTGTACCTCCTGCCATCTTCTGTTGAACGCGCTCGTACATCATACATCAACTCTTCAGTGTGAGATTCTACAAGTTCTCGGTGTCGCTGCTCTGTTCTTTGGGATACAGCATACAGGCTCTTTAGACAGAGGCTTGTGTTGACAGTGAGCCGGGAGACATTTTTACAGCTGACTGCAGCGACTACCTTCATCCTGCGAGTGACACAGGATACTTAGCACATCCTGTGTTCGATCATACACATCAGTGAATGCAGGAACACAAGTAAATATCAGAAATGGAGATGATTTTAACTAAGTTCATGCAGCCTTTCATTCTATAAACACAGGTTGTGAGCTGGCCTGCGAATAACCTGTGATTTTTTTTTTCAAATGTTTCTCTGGGGTTAATTTTCCTTGGAGAAAGAGTAGCATCTGAAGTATTAAGACCCACCTGATGCTACATCTCTTCAATGAAATGGTTTTGTTGAGAGAGACAATAAGAAAAGGTGATCTCAGGAGGAGAATTTAACATTACAGCAGCACACAAAAACAAAAAAGGTCTGAAGATCCATTCTTTCATTCTAATATTGCGCATGATGTTCAGAAGAACTTCTCTACAGATTTCTTCCACTCTCATGGGCGCACATTCACTTTTGAAGACACTGTATGTTGATCAATCAACAAGTCTTTGTGTTCCTTCGTCCAACTGATGTCTTTTACACTAAAATCAATATAAATATATTTACAGTGATGCGGCAGCTTCTCTAAACTGAGTGACCACCCTTTTTATTCAACAGTGGGGCAACGGTGATAAAATAGATCCACTGTGACCAACAGGGGGTGTCATTTTCAGAATTTAGGGCACATTATGCAACAGCTCTTGTCTGTCAGTCGGCAGCATCCACTCAAGCCACACCGAAAGAGTGTGCCACTTAATTACTCTCTGCCAAAGAAGATGAAGGCAGGGCACCAAACCACACTCATAACTCCCTCAGTATTGGGCAGAGCTTCTGCACAACTCAGCGTCCGCAAAAAGTTATTTGAAACCAGTCTTTAAATAAAACAGCAGGATGATGGGAGCTGGCCTGGTGACTCAGGTTGAGGGAAACATGAAGGGAGATAGAGAAAGGGTTGCTTCAAACAACCAGGCACTTCAAACGTGATGATCCGTATCTGCAGCTCTCATCGTATTTTATGTACAATTGCAACACTTATTTTTACCTTTCCTCACTGTAAGGCACCTACATAAACACCTCGAGGACAAGGAATGAGACCCTGCCTTAATATGATATAACCCCATTAAGGCGCAGCTATATAATATTAATCAAGAGACAGTTTCATTTTCCAGCCCATGAAGCTGCTTTATCATCAGAACCAATGACCTCAGGAGAGGACAGGAAAGGAGGACAATCAATAGAGAGTTAAGAGTTGCAGTACTTACGTGCAAAGGATTGATTGGTCCTCACGATCTGTTCAGAGAAAGCAGAAAAACACAGTCAACATCTTTCCACACACTGGTTTTAACATTCATTAGAGGGCCTTCTGTGGTCAAGCTGTTGGACGATAACACAAATGCAATCAAATTTAACCAGCTCTATTTGTTGGTAGGGAACTGCATCAACATGCCAATACTGGAGCTACAGTATGCTGAGTTAGTGTGTGGTAGGATCACTTCTATATGAACATAACTGACAACAATCTTTCCTGAGAATAACAGGAAAACACTGAAATATTGCTCCAGTGTCCAGTGTGTGTGTGTGTGTGTGTGTGTGTGTGAAGAGAACATTTTACAGCCCGTTCCTCAGCCTCCTCCATCCAGACTACCCTGCAGAGCCATGCTGTGTAATACCAATAAACTGACACCCAGACTAGTAACCAAACCACCGAACACCTTTCATCACAGAGGAATTCAGACCAAGCTCCAGATGAGAGGATTAGCTATGCCCACTGAAGTGTGTGACCCCTCAACTTTGAAGGCCCTGCTGCACACTACGAAGTACTACAAATACCAGAGCCAAGTGGGAACTGACCCTGCTATTAGCAGAAACTGTCACTGGATATCATTAAACACTATTAACTATATAAACGTGCATATTGTTCCATTATTTTTTGATTGATTCATTGATTTTTTTTCCATTATTAATTGAACTAACAATGTTAAGGTTGCTTTGCTTTAAATTTAGTTTCAACTGCATTCCTCTGCTCGTCCTTGGCTTGAAAACCATTCATCCCCGACACATGACATCACATCGCTTTTTAACGGGTAGGTGGCATAGCTGACCTTGTCTCATGGGTGGCATAGAGGAGGAACAGCTATGTGGACACCTTCCTGGTGGCACAGCATGTCTAACACCACACACACACAACTGGTGTGTACAAATGGGCTCTTTGATTTTGGACGGTGTCCTGGTAAGCAGTTTGGGTTCCACGCAAGACTTAAATGAGGACCAGAGACAACAACAGGTTTGATTATGATTTTGAAACAATACTTCTTGTGCCAGGCACAAAGTGAGTCCTCCTGCGGCAGTGTTGCTGAAATTTTTGTGGCAGGAAGTCAGGAGATTTTTCATTTCCTGAAAGAGACAAATTTGGGAACACCTCCACATTCCTAAACTGAATAAAACTGAAAGGAATGGGGCCACCCTGCATGCACTCACATCTCACAGCAACAAGCTGCACCACTGAGGGAATGAGAGCAGATTATACACTGTTAGATATAACACTGTCTGTCTTGAAGGGGGATATTTGACGAGTGAAGTCGTGTTTGGTCAAAGGCAGTTTGTTAAATCTTTTCCTCTGTTATTCAAAAACTCTTTGAGCTCTTCTTCCATTGCGTTTGAACAAAGCCAGTGCAGCAAAAGACCACAATTAGCCCTCCTCTAATGATTAATATTAGAGGCTTGTCTAATAGCCATTCGCTGTGGGATGACCGCCTCCTATAACTCATTAACTCACACCTTGTTGGTGTGGGTCAGTTATCACAGAGAGACTTTAAGGTCTGAGCTTTCACCAAAGAAATTACCTTTTGTTCTTAAGCGTGAATTTCCTTCAGGCGACGAAAGCTGGTGACACTGTATGTTTGTGTTTGCACTTGTGCTATTAAAAGGAGTGTTCTTTTCTCTTTCCAGTCTGCTTTTTGTCATCATAAATGATGAATTCAAATGTTATGCAGATAAGTGAATGTATGCACGCTTGTGTTGCATGAGAGTTACTGTAACAGTGGGAATGATGAATGAGCTGCTCACTTTAACTGGTCCCATCTCCCTTGGTGATGAGGCAGCCTTTGAAACATGGGTCAGAGTTTGATTACTCTTCCTGTCTGTGTTTCACAGCCACATCTACATAAACCTGAAGCTTATCAGATGCACCTAATGTTGATTTTCACAAGACCTTGTACCTCCGGCCTCATTGGACTGAGACACGCAATACTGCGTAACCCATCATGACTGTGAAAACCACATACACGCTCACTAAACAGCCCCAGCTTTACGCAATTAGAGGGAGAACCAGTTTGTACTTGTGACCTCATGCCTCTGAAATTAGCACTTGATTGCAATCTGTGACAAATACAAAAAAGAAACAAACAAAAAACGGTTCACGGGGTCACGTGACCCGTAACTGCCCACAACTGCCGCCGGCCTAAATTCCCATTCAGTTACCTCAAGTGTTGCTCTGGTGCTTTAATAAACACCATGTGACAGATACGTTTTTCCTTTGGCGTACTGGAACTATGCTTTGTCCAGCAGCAGTCACTTGTTTGAAATCACTGATATGAAAGAGCAGATGGGAAAACGTCCTTGCAAAGTCGACGAAGAAACAGATGGACCTATGAAGGTGATGCTGGAATGAGAGTGTGCATGTGGACGAGTAACATGTACACAGGCCACCCTCCTGTCCTGGCTGATGGGGAAGGGATGGCAAAGTTTGTACAAGACAAACAAAAGGGCCAACAAACACACACACCCCCCCCCTTTAGACGTCTATCAGAGCTACGCTCACTTCATTCCTTGCCCATCAGACATCCATTTACCCAGCTTCCCTCTCATTCCCTCTTTATACTTTCATTTGACCTTATATTCCTCTGTGGACATCCATCACCTCCACACATTAACCTCTCAGCTCTACCCACAATAGACAATCATTCCTTTAATCTTCCATCCCTTTTATGACTCTAATCGTCCGTATGGTCAGATAACATAAAGCAGTTACTGATACCTCTCAGTAGAGAGAAATCCAATACAATACTCCATCACTCTCCTGCTCAGCACCTGTTCAGCATCTTGAACAGCTTTTTGAATACAGCCTCTTACATATATGTAATTGTGTAGAGGTAAATTTACCAATCTTGTGATATTTGACAGTCTTTATAGTTTGTTTAAACATGACTTTTGTATCATCTTGCTGTGCTGTTTACTTTCTGTGACATTCACTGTAAACTCTCTAAAGTGACCTGTGCTGTTTGAGTGGGTGTCTGCGTGCATCCATCCTGCCCATAATCCCACCTTGCCTCTCTTGGCAGCTGCAGCTTCCTAGATCACCACAGCAACCAACTGCTGGGTCATATTTACCCAGGATGCCATGCTGGCTTGGCGTAGGCGGACCAATCAAACTGCATGTGCTCTTCCTTTCCAGTAGCTCATTACTGCCTCACTAAATCTTTACCCCCTTTGTGTTTCCCCTTTCCCTCTGTTGCTCTCATTTCCCCTTTTTCCCCCAGGAATGGTGCAAAGCCAGATTACTCAGACCACTAAAGAGTACTGACGACAAAATCACTTTTCCATACGACAGATGTTTTTAATTTGAACACCTCATCAGAACTTTTAGCTGCACTATTATTTCCACCGCAGCAACTCACAGCCAATGAGTTAGGTAATGTTAACGGGAGATGGAAATAAGTTGGCCCATTTAGTTTTTAGGTTAGACTTAAGTTCAGTCTCTGTCTGGATACAAGCTAAATACAAATCTAAATGACAGCACAGGAAAAAGTCAGCTCTCAGACCAATCAGTATTGCTGCACTGTCATACCACGGTTCACTGAAGGGTGAAATGCTTCACTCCTGCTCCATGTTCGAGGAAGAGCGCATGCAGCTCTGAAAAAACAACATTTTCAACTGATGTAGCAGCCAGCTCCATTCCAGGCTTTCCTGACCATGTTGGAAATGACCATTTATCATTCCAGTCAATTGAAACAACTGCATATAGTCTCTCTCAATGGTGTAGAAAACCAATATTCACATGCAGGAATCCCACTTCAGACTCCCATGGCAGGAGGCGGGCCTGTCTTGCACAGCAGGGTTCCCTTTGCTGCTAATAATTTATGCCCCACGAGGATTAAACAAACCCTCATTCTTCACATTCCAGAGCATTCCCCCTCTCCCTCCATCTCAACAAAAGCCCCAATCGTTATCATAACGCCTTATCAACGACCTCATTTAACCTTGTACAGCCTTAGTAACCCTCTCCGGACTATAACTCGTTCATTGTTCTGTCTTCATACCCACAGATGTAATCTACTGTAAACTATTCACTCCTTCCTTGTATGGAATGCCATGGTCTTAGTAAATATAGTGATTTTAATTAGCAAGAGGCCAAGAGATTAGGACAATATACATATTGTCCATGCTGGTGGAGGGAAGGGAAACATGTTCAATATGGTCAAACTTAATGTTAACTAGAAGTAAATTTGGATTCAATAGGCAAAAAGGTGAAAAAATAATGGCATCATCATTCAAGCTATGGATCAGATGGGTTATCTTGAAATTATGGGCAGTCACCAAATGACGAGCGAAACAGTTTGTTTTAATGAGTCTGAGTGTGGAACAAAATTTCTCATTTTGGCTCCAGGCTTAGAAACTCCAAACCACAACCACCAGAAACATTCTGCACATCCCCTGTTCAAACCAAACCGTAGCGTACAAAAACACGCTCAGCGCAGGGATCATAATCACGTCCATTTGTTGTCAATGGTCCTCAGCAATTTGGCTGCAGTTCAGTGCAGTTCGACTAAAGTCTAACCCACAAATTGCGCTCCTAATTGTTGCAAACTGTTGCTTTAATGTCAGCTCTGCATGTGGATCAGCCAGCTGTCAAACAAGCCGTGATTACGTTCACACGGATTCTCATTAATCTCATACTTAATATAACACAGATAACTAAAATAAAGAACTGGCACCCTGCTCTTATTTATGTATAGAATAACTCACTGACCACCTCATGCTCTCAAACACGCTTTTCAAGGTTTTCTGCCAATATTAAAGAAGCATAAACACAGCTTTCTGATGAGGAACATGCTGCTATAAAAAAAACTGTTACAAAAATGGAAGTTGGCTGGAAAACATGATTTTCAACCTTTTGGGGTCTTTGCAACTGGATGTAACACATTTTTCCACGCTGCAGCTCACGCTCTCACAATTTGCTTCGTAAAAGAAGTCGTAAAATGCAACAGCACACAGTGAAAAATCTAGCGCCATGGCAACCGCTTCACACACATAAGAAATCCTGAGCGATAGCCAGTGAGCCGCTCTCTCATAAACTTCATCTACTGTTATATGTGGTGAGATTTACCCAGAGTAACACACAAATACACAGCTGTGCACACACAACTCACCCGTTACAGTGGAATATGATGGTAGCATTAGTGCAAAGGTATAGAAAAATGGCGGCTTTCTTACTCATGAAGGCCTACAGCAGAGGCGAGACACAGTCCAGAGCTACTTAAAACCAGAGGAACAAAGCCTTAAGTGTGTGTGTGTTTGTGTGTGTGGCAGTGAGACAGAACTCATTCACATTCCCAGACAGTGGAAGGAGCAAACAGTCAGCGTGAAGTTGGAAGTGCTCTGGTCTGTGGGTACCTGCAGTGTTTCGCTGCCACTTCGAAGCTTCCGGACAATTATGATGAGAAGCAAATGAAACACAGTGAAGCACAGGGCTGATGAAGAGTAATATGCCACATCCTCAAACAGCAGGTCTGATATGATAAACAGTCTTAGAAGCTGTGATCTCCAATAGAGATTAAGGTAATACAAACAGTCACTTCACTTAAACCGCTGGAATGAAGTCAAGAGGAAGGCGGGTTAAAGGTGGACATTAAAGTATCCTGAAAGAACGCAGGGTACATTTCACAGTGCACAGGGTCTATAAATGACCAACTGATCAAAAGGTGAAATCTTTAGCACAAACTACTTAAAACATGCAACAATGAGATGGTATCTTCCTTGAGGGTATAAAAACTGCCAAAGACTAGCTATTTGATCCACTGTCCGTTAGAGGGCGAAACAATCAATTCAAGTTCAGAAAGCAGAGATCACAGATGATGCCTCAGATCATTCACGTAAACTGGACAGCTGAACCACATGTTGAACCTTTGTGATTTGCCCCAAACAGCTAATGTGCCGTGAGTACAGATGTTAGTTAGGTAGTTAAACTAGGCAGAAACCGACGTGTGTGTGTGTGTGTGTGTGCGTGTGGATGAGCGGCTCAGCCTCCGACTGATCTCAAAAACTAACCAGAACTCCAGATCAAACTCGACAACGTGTGTTTCTGTACATACGGCAATGCGCAACTGCTGAGTGACTAAACAGTTCAACTGTGTTAATCACTGCAATGCTGTTGAACCAGCAGCCAGTTCGGCATTCAGAGGCATTCATGAGCCTCTGAACTGCAGGGCAGACAGCCCCACTGAGCTGACTGGCCATTTGCGTGTACCAATTGGTGTGTATGTGTGTGTGTGTGCATGTTTGTGTGGTGGAATTCGGGTGCCCCTGGTTCCCCTCCCTACCAGCACTGGGGCCTCTTGGGTGTGGAGCAGGCGTTGTTTTCAGCAGGCTGGTGGTGCAACACAAGTGACGTTAAAGGGAAATGAGGGGCAGGTGTGCTGGGGTCAGAGTGTGGAGGTCATGTGTGTTTTTACAGTTATTAGCCTGTGTGTTTCATAATCAGCCTCAAATAATACAGGCCCCGTCTGTGACAATCACGAGCAAAGACGTCAAAAGTGACAATGTAGACTGTGCAGGGAAGATGCATCAGTTTCACGCCATCAGCAAATGAGCGAGTGGGTGGAGACCGTCCTGAAGCCCACTGTCACAGGATTTTCCCCTGTGCATCTGAATGCTTCCCAGACGAGGCGAGAAGGGTGTGGTGGGAAGGGACAGATAGGAGAATGACCAAGGGAAAATGGAGATAGCCAAAGGAAAGACCACGGTGGCACATGGGAGTCAGAAAAAGCTATAAATAACATCATGTCGCTCGCAGATGAAATCCAAAGTGTTGTTCAGTGCTTCTGATTCGGTTTCAGGATAGTGATGAAAGTTGGCAGCTGAGATCACAGGCAGAAATAGATTGTCATCATGGGTTAGGGACTGTCCCCACCCTCTCAGAAATGACAGCAGGGTGTGAGGGACCATCTGAGGGAGTGTGTGAGGTATCCAACACACACACACACACATACCTACATACATACACATACGGTATTCTCATCATTTACAACTTGAACTTCCTCTCTTCAAAGAGCTGAGCTGTTTAGTGCAGGTCAACACTTTTCGGGTTTGGTGTAAAAGGGTGAATGTGTATTTTGATAACATCTATAGAATTATGACAAGGCAGGACTGCAACTAACAATTATATTATTTATCAATTAAGTTAATGATTTTATGATTGACTGAAAGAAATTATTCTTTGGATATGCAGATTAAAGACAATATTCCTGCTGTGGTATAACTACAGGGACAGCATCCCTGTGTAAAACGTGTGGCCATAGTAATACCCTTCATACAGTCATGTGTTTCACAGAGTGGTGAAAACTCGCTCCATCAAATTCAGAATAAGCATATATTTACAAAAATATTCATTCAGTGGTTTTATAAGGCAGAAAAACACAGTGTGATGTCATCCCAAAACTGTACTGCATCACCTGATCCTTGAGCTCACCCACTTCGTTTGAAGCCAAGAAAAATGTACTCAGCTCAAATTAAAGTTCTCTGTGTCATCACTGGCTTTGAACCTTCATGAAAATTAAGCCTCTACATTCACACTGATGCACATGCACACAGAAGCACTATTCTGATTTCTAAACAGAAAGAGCCAAGAAACAGTCTGCTACAAAACACTGCGCAAACAATATAATGCATTAATGAGTGAGTTTTGAAGTGCTGGTTGTCTTTGTGCTTAGCTAAGCTAACTGGCTCCTGGCCATAGATTCACACATGAGCTGACATGTTTCACACGTCATACATGACTGGAAGAGTGGTATTGATCTTCTCATCTAGTTCTCTCCCAATAAGTGAAATAAGCATTTTTTCCCCCAAAAATGTTGAAATATTCCTTTAATCATACACAGACAGAAAAGATGACAAGAGTTGCGCCACAACACAGAAGATCAGACATTTTCACATAGGACTTAATCACAAACTTATGAAGTTATAAAAAACAACCTGCTAATTCAGTAAGTAAGTAAATTGCAAGCTGATGATGGCTAATTTTGGTAAGAGCAACGGAATCTAACAGTTTCAGCAGTACATTTAAGACCAGTGTCGAACACGTACGGACGCTGGAGTCTTTTGCTTCTCAGCCACATGTCCTGTGGGCTTGTGTTTGGCTCGACAGGCCTGTGTTATACCGTCTGAGCCGTGCTCCACAGAGAGCATTCAGACAGGCTTTTGGAGTCTTTCCCTATTCAAGTCCCACAAAGCACATTTTTCAAATGCTTCTGACGCAAGGGTGAAATGAGAAAAGTCTGGGAGGGAAAACGAGGGGTATCGAGGTAGAACGGTAGAGATAGAGAGGTGCAGAGGGCCAGGCCCCACATGCTCCTCGTGGAGAGGTGCTGGGCTGGTAAACATTCTTGGGATAATTAGAAGAGTCTTTGAAATCTAATAGGCCTATTCCTCTGCATTAACTGTAGTTCATGCCTGCTGCCCTGAAGATATGTGCCAGCTATATGGCAGCATAGCAGAGAGACAACATATGAATGCCGACGGTGGAATGGATATCCATGGCTCAAATTCCCAGTCGGGAGTCAGTGAGTGGGGCTATAACATCTGGTGAGGGTGGGAGTGAGACAGTTTCATGCAGCCTGAAGTTGAGGTAGAGTTGTACTACCTGTAGCTCAGAGAACAAGAAACAGTGAACCAACTACATCCAAACACACAGAGTATCACACGGAAAAGAAAGACATGGCAACAGTGAGACTCAATGTACCTTTTGGTTCACTGAGCACAGCGGTCAATCCAGACCAAGCTTCAAAATAGAAGTACTCAAAAACACCAATGCTCTCATCTCCCACAACAGTGAAGGAATGCGGGGTCCATCACTATTCACACCATTGTTTGTCAGCCCGGCTAAACAAACTCTAATTACATTCCAGTCTTAAACTCATTAGCAATAATTGCACCAAATAAACACAATTTTGTCGTCTTTACCTCACCTGTCAAAGTCATATAGAAAAACATTCTGAACAGAGTGACTCTGACTTTCATTATACTTAATCTATATTTCCATTTTGTTGCTGCTACAGTGCCACTGCTGCTTTCTCTGAGGGTTACCGTCATCTTAGTTCACAGCAGTTCAAGTTTTCCAGCCGAGGATCCAAATGAGGATTTTGTCAAAAGACCAAAGGCAATGCAACCAGTTGTCTCTCTTCCTTTGTGTGTGCCGAGGCAATATTACACAACTGCACAGGGTGTGACACTCTATGATCCAGAGTGCATTTTTTCACGTCCGTCTGGAAACACTGTCACTGTCAGCAGGGATTACCTGTAAAGTGTCCCATGGAGACACAATAAACATCATCACTATTGCTGTTCAAAGGACACTTCTCTGGCACTGATTGTCCCCCAAGTAGTTGTGTGCACAGACAGTGGATGTCTTGAACCACAGTTTGCACTATTAGTCTTACACATGCACAGTTAGTTTCAGTCAATTTTGCTGGAAAATATCCTGTTAATTTTGCATCTCCCATCCAGTCATGTCCTGGAAGACTTCAGTGTCCCAGACAACTGGGAGAAATTCCAGTCAAATGCCTGCGTTTATGGACCCTATTTTCTTATGTTTTTGTGCCCAAGTGACTAAAGGGGACAACATTTTTTGAAATTGGTCCAGTATTGAGTGAGAGCGCAGCAGCAAGCAGCTGCAAAATGGGCAAATAAACTCGTAATTCACCAAACTGGTAGAGGAGCAAGAGAGAGGGCGGACAACAAAGACGCAGCAGAGGAAAACAGCATGTAGTCAGAATATTTTCACATCTAACTTTTATTCACTGGACTTCATGACTGGAGAGACTTCAACATGTGAGACTTTTCTGTGTAAAAAAAGGTAACTGCCAGATAATGGCAACAATGCTCCCAGTCAGCACTGATAAAGTGGCAGGTCAGTGTGAGAGCTTTTCCAACAGTCTGTGGTCAGTGCTAGCTGGTCCACCCTGGCTGCTTGACTTTTAGCTCATCCTTCCTCTTTGGATTTGGACCGCAGTGCATCACACTGTGTGTGTGTATGCAAATCAACTTGTAGACCGACATGTGGAACCAGTCAAAAATATTTTTGTGGATAACCAATCAACTGTTAACCACTGACATCTCCAGTGTCAGGTAGATGTTCATTATTTGTTTATGACGCTGCTATCTGCTGATAAATGCTGTTTATTTTTTGATTACCTGTGGACATTTATTTAGCTGATACATTTCTTTTTAATTTTAAATATGTGCACTGCAGAGCATGATATCAGTATTGTAAATTGGCCACCCTGCTTTCGGTCATTAAAAAACCCATATCAGTCGACCGCTAATGCTAACAGAGTTTAACTGCTCCACAACAGCACGCTTACCAAGAGTGTAAAATTAGCCTTGTGCTGTTGGGTGTTGCCTTTAGGTCAATGAAAGGGGAGAGAAAACAGTTGCGGGAGATGTGGCAGAGAGTATTTGGCAATGTAATCGATTGCAGATGGCAGCCATCGGATGGCTTGTTTGGTCCACAGTGGTTCTTTGTGATGGCTAGGCCTGCCATAATCCAACAGGACAAGGCTGTTTTCGTGTGTGTTTATGCTGGCACCTCTTATATCACAGCACTAAGCTCTGCAGCCCCACAGGAATCCAGACACACAAGGGGGAGAAGGGGTCCAGTCACAGAGGGGAAACTGTATCAGTGTGAGACTGTGTGCCAGTCTATGACTTCATAAAATAATATAATAAACTACGCTTGTATGGCTGCTACAACTGGGCAGCAGTGACAACTAGAGGTGGAACGAAGTAAAACTGCCTTTAAATAAAAAGGTTATATGATTTTGAGTCTTGGATGAGGACCAGGCTTTTGTGAGTGTGTTCAGTTTACAGATGAATAAATACCATCAGCTGCTTGTTAAACAGAGTGATGGAGCGGATCAAGCAACATCTACAGTCGCTGCTTTTCTGCCTGGTCTCCAGTGGGCTGAGAGGTTGTGGGCTGTGAGTGAGAGGGCGGTCACAGTATGAGTCAGGTAACCCTATCTGTCATGATGAGGCTTCTGGTATCAATGCTATGTGTCTCTCATGACAACACCATCCAGAAACGAGGGCAATGCATGACAGAGACCTTAAATCACCGTCTCTCGGTTGTATGACTCTGTAATACATCAATCTGTAATATCTAAAAACGAGGATAAAATGATTTTTTAAAAGCCAAGATTGAGGTTTCTTACATACACTGTGCATATGCATGAGAACGGACATACACAACAGCTTTCCCAATCATTGCTCTGTCCAGGTTAGGGAGGAAAAGTGGGGAGAGGAGGAACGTAAATCAGAAATGAGGTACGACCCCCAAACAGAAATATGATTTTATCCTGGATGAACTCCACAGCTGCCTTCACAGACGCATCTGCCCATGTGTATGTGTGTGTGTGTGTGTGTGTGTGTGTGTGTGTGTGTGTGTGTGTGTGTATGCGTGTGTGCCTGAGTGTAAAACAGAGTATGTTTGCAGCACACTTATGCAAACATGCTGTTTAAACAGGCTTCCCTGTTTGTCTAAAAGTCATCTCCTCAACATATAGCGAGTACAGACAACCTTTTTGAAGACCAGGAAAAAGTCTCTGATGAACACACACACACACACACACACACACACACACACACACACACACACACACCTTACTCCCATTGACCCTCCACACCTGTCCTGTCACTCAGGCCCTGGGTGTGCCTTCTCCCAGGCCTGCTCTCCTGCTCTCACTGCCCCAACAAGAGGCCTCATTTCCCAGGGAAGAGCTCTGTGGCTCCAGGCCTCCCCTTACACACACACACACACACACACACACACACACACACACACACACACACACACACACACACACTGCACCCTGCTCCCAGCCCCCTTCAGACTGCACAAAGCCCCCATTGTGAGGCACAATGCCGGCCGCCCCCTCAGCCTTTCCCCTGTACCCTCTGCTCCCTCTTGCTTTTGCCTGACTCCCTCGTTCTCTGCTTTTCGCTCTCCTTTGCTTTCCTCTCTACTCTCTCCTCTTTATTCTCAGATCTCCACTACCAATCCTGCTTACCGTGTCTGTAGGGGTCTGCCCACTTGCATCGTAGCTCAGCCCTTTCCCCCACTATCACCTTCAATATTAGGGCCTTCAACATACCCTCGTCTCTCCCTCCTCTCTCTCCCACCATGGCCCTCCCTCTCGCCTCTCCCCCATCTCTACTCCCTGGATTAGAAATATTTCATATCTCCTAGTTCATGTGAGGTAGTACCCATGACTGCAGTGCTGTTAGTGTGATTTGAAGATATGTTTTGAATAAAAAACTGGTCATTTCTAACTGTTAAACACTTCTTTTGCTGTGGGAATGCTTTGGCACTGGTTCCATAGTTACTGAATGTTTTCAGTATAAATATATAACTAGTACATGTGAATCTAAAATAACACAGTGAGCAACCAATGACATGACACTGTCAGTTGAATGGCGGTATATTGAGGGGAGGCCAGCCTGCACATACGGCAGTGATCACAGTCACACATGTCTCCTCTTCCTTTGTCATAAACCCACAACAATTTCAGTTTCAGTTTTGTTTGTAGTACACTGCCAGCTTTGGTGTCTCTTTCTTACAGATTCGGCGCGATCTCTTAGGCCCAGTTTTCACCTGGCATTAACTAGATGTGCATACAAGATTGGGATTTGAACTACAAGTAGGAGGTCAGAATCAGACACCTGGTAAAAGTGAAATGCTGTCAAAATCCCTGCATATAAATTCAGCACTAGTTTAATGATGTATTATTTGAACATTACGCTTTACTTGGTAGGAGAGGATGTATGGGAGGGCTGACAGGGCTGATGTATATAAGCTGAGTATGAATGTGGACTTGCCCTTCATCTGTCTCACACTCCTAACAACCACATGCATGAAATGTACTGCACATAAGCAGCAACGTGGGAAAATTATGCTATCTGTACCCATCTGTGAGAAACCTGACAGTGGTTTTGCATTTCTGAACATGTCTACAGTGCCATCTGTGTTCCACCCCTTCACATTTGTTTCAAAGCGAATGAAACGGCTATAACTTTGACCATGGGGTGGAGTTGCAAGACTGGCACTGATCTAAAGAAATCCTACTGTAGTATGTCATTTTCCAATATCGTTTTGCCAAGCTGCAAACCAAATTCTGTCAATTAAATGTTTCCTTGCCTGTTGGAAAAGCAACATGCGTGCATATTCTTTGACATGTTTTCTGCCGTGAGGTTTACTGCTATGCAGCGTATGTGGTACATGCAGAGCTATCTGTGGCATTCACCTCAGAAAATAATCAGCTCTGTTACAGTGCTGTGGTTCCTTGAGTAAGCTGAGCTGCAGTAACACTACTGTATAATGCAGTTGCCACCTGGGTGTATGTCTGCCTAATCTATCTTCCTGAGAAACAGCAGCACGAGCCAGTAACAGGAAACTAAGTAGCGAGATGAGAGGAGAAAAATAAATAGAAACAGATAAACACATAAATGCATACACACAGACACTGGGAATTTGGAAATCTGCCCAAAACTAAGCCTTGTGGTCTGACTGGTTGAGGGGTGAAATAAGAAGAAAATGGGGACACAGTGTTGTCAGTTAAACTGGGGACTAAACATGGCAACCCAGCCCGTGACCGAACCTGACAGAGAGGTGGGCATTCCACACATTTGTCCTCCTGTTTCTCCTGATCAAAGGAGGAGAAGGAAGGAACAAAGCAAACAGAGCCACCACAAAGCTTCCAGCAGAGCTGCGGTTTGTATTTTTCATGTTAAGTGAACAGCAACCAAAATGCCTTCAAGGATGTGGGGAATTTTCCTCTTCGGCGTCTTCCAAGCCAGAATATTCTGGTTGAAAGAAAGAAAAAAAAGAAAGGAGAAGACTGAACAAAACTCGCAAGTAAAGCAGAGAGAAGGGTAGTCACTGAGAGAAAGAAAGCAATTATAAATCAGTAGGTGATCCTAAATAGTTTGCAAGAGCTTTTGAGTGTTAAAAGACACAGCTTTTCTCAACCAGGACAAGAAATCACCAATTTGAAAAAGACTGGACGAGATTCAGTCAATAACGTGCACAAAAGTCCCTCATAGCTGCCAGCTCAAATACTGTCACTTGCCAAATGTGACACCTCTATTTGAGATCCCTGGGGAAGGATATTTTGGTCGCACACACAGACACACACACACACAGGTATCCATGGCGATGCACCCCAGCAGTGGGGAAAGGGCTGCTCGGACAAGCTCGACAACTTGACGATGACTCAGCTTGCAGAATTTAGCACAGCATGGTATAGAAAGCTGGGAAAGCCGTGACCTCATTCCAAGGGCTGCTTTGCTGCCCTTCCTTCCACCTCGGTGAGGGACAGCAGCCCAGAAGAATGAAGACCGCCGACAGGGAGGAGGGGGTTAGAGGGAAGAATGGTGGCACAAGAGAGGTGTCCCATATCCAGACAAACATCTCGCATAGTGATAAAAGGATGGGTGCTGTGTGTGTGTGTGTGTGTGTGTGTGTGTGTGTGTGTGTGTGTGTGTGTGTGTGTGTGTGTGTGTGTGTGTGTGTGTGTGTGTGGTTCTGTCTGAGCAAAGCTATATTTAATGTGTGGAACATATGGCAAGTGCAACAAAAGGGATGCAAACAGGAATGAAGTCACTTGGGAAGGCTTGGGGAAAATTAGCCCCACATAATAAAATGTGGTTTTCCAGTCCTTTGGGGCACTAATCTTCACGAGACACACTCAAAGATCCTGAACCAAATATTGAAAATTGATGGCCCATGTTCTGGCTGTGCTCAGCCCAGAGCTCCAGTCAAAGTCTCAGCTGTGTGGAGCTCCAGCCCGCTGAGCCCAGAACATAGTCTGAGGATCTGTAATGACAGGGAGCCTCCAGCACATCAGTCTCACACACAACCCTGGAGCTTTACAACTGCAGCTGTGGAGGTCAACCAGACCATTGGTGGAAATGTCACATCAAGGATAAACGCATTTTGGGACAAATAAAAAAATAGAGGGCAAGGGAAATGGAGGCAAACATGCCATTTTAAGATCTGAATCCTTTAGATCTGAAACAACATTCGAGAAAAAAGGGGGAAAGTAATGCTGTTGTTTCACAGTTTGACACTGATGGCACACAGCAGAAAGGCTAACACTGTCCAAACACTGGTAGACTGTGATAAAGCTTCTGCTTATCACAGCGGTTCTTCTACATCAGAGATTCAAAAACAATTAGTCAGACTCAAAGTGGGTCACAGTCAGGTTTCTTGTGGCTCTTCGCTCTGCCAATGTGCTCACATGCTCAAATCTTGATAATACACACACAGTGAGGTGCGGACTAAGTTGCACGACTCCTCTCCAATGTGTTTCATTCCCTGTAATGCTTTGGGCTTTCTTGCTTTGATCGGGTGGATGACTTGACATGGGCTTAAAATATAAACTGTAAACAAGCTAAAAACTGTGCAGCCACTGCAGTCATGGCACGAACCAACCAGCTGAGCAGTGCAGGATGAAGACAACTCTCAGTGCAACAGGTCCAGTTAATGACAACCTGAAGACTGATGCTGGTAGCACCTCCCCTCTCTGCCTCCTCATCTGTCTCACCTCTCTCTCTCTGTGTCTGCCTCTCTCTCTCTTTCTCTATAAATCTCTTTGTCACAGGGCAGCAGCTCCAGCAGGCAAGCCTCTCACCATGCATGCCATTAGGAGCTCAGAAATCTCTAACCCTCTCCACTTGCAACATGTTACTCTCATCTGAAACACACAGAGAGGCTATCGTCCATCTCTGCCAGCACTATGCTGATATGCTGTAGAAGCCAAATAGAGACCGTCGCAATTAATAACAAAGCCACAATGAAAAATGTACCTTTCAGTTGAGCTGTTGAATAATTCAGAAACAGTCAAAATGAATAATTCAAAGCTATCTCAGCAAGACCTACCCCTCTCAAATAATGACATCACTATGAATTTAGCATGTGTCTGATTTGAACTTGTGCGCTTGGAAAAAAAAAAAAAAGTTGCAGCGGTTCAAAAAAGAAACAAGCTCAAGAGAAGAAACAAGAGAAATAATGGCAGACAGAGCCAGGAAGTTACATAAGCATAGCGTACCACTTGCCAATAATATTGAAAACAAGCTTAGAGTATGAACAATGCAACTAAACACTTCAATCCTAAATCCTTTGCCCTGTGTTTACATTGACGATGATGTTGAACAGCCTCTTACTGCCACAAAATCACAACTTTAACAACATGACATTGGTGATGCAGCTGGAAAACCTGCCAGATAGTTAGTCTTCAACTTGACCCCTGCCCTCCCCCCAATGACAGCAGAACTTTCAGACATAATCAGTGATGTCACATCTTCTCTGACCTTGTGACCTTTCACACACTTTGCATACTTTCTTCACACACTAATCTCCTGGGCTATGCAGCCAAGCCCCTTGCTGCCTGCAAGTGATCTAAAGCTGCCTGCCAAAAGGGCACACACTTGCATAAAAAACAACCCACCTCGGTTTCCAGCCTAACTGCACCTAACGTCACCAGAATCCACAATGCTGCTTGCCAACTGAAAGTCAATATGTGTCTATCAGCTTGGCAATGACAACTGAAGAAACTCTACAACTCCATTAAGCAGCATTGCAAAACGCGAAAATTCCCACTGTGGACAATCATCATGATGCATGACATTTTCATTGACCTGTCAATGAAGACCAGTAATAGTATGGAGCTTTACAAAACCAAATTAAAATGGTCAGATTGAGGAAAACAAGTGCCTGTCATACCTTGAAGCATGCAGCGGTATGCTGACTCAGAGATGGCATAGATGTGTGGAGGCATCTCGTGCCTCTTCTTCCCTCTGTACATCTCAATGATGTTCTCTGAATAGATGGGCAGGTTCTTGTAGGGGTTGATTACCACACAGAACAGGCCAGAGTATGTCTGCAATGAAACACACCAAACAGACAAACATGGGAAATTAATAAACAGCAAGGAACAAAGAGAGGCTGCAGCACCACATCTGAATCACTTTATTTTCAAGAAGTCTAAAAACATGTTAAATAAGCCATGGCTTGAAACAGGAGAAGTAAACTAGCTAGGATTGGACGTGGATATAAAGAGAAGACGTGAAACATCAAAGTCTTTTACATTCAAATGAAGCATGGAAATTTCTAGCATAATAAATCATCAAGCCTGCATTCAATCAGTGCAGCAGGACTTGTCATCACCCACTCTTTAGGAGCTGACATCATTACAGCAGGCATGCAACGCAGCGAGAGATACAGGGCAGACTGACTGAAGGAAACACTGAACAGACTGTTGTCTCTTGTGAGGCAAGAAAAGTCCCTGAGAGTCCTGATAAGAGTCCTCAAATCAAACACAGCCCTACACAATGTGAAGAATGAATGAATATTATTAAGACTTGTGTTGCAGCAAGTAGCAAACGGCAAACATTTAGCCTACTTTGTGAGTTGTGGTGTTGCATTTGGCTGTGTAATTAGCCCGAAGATCTCTCCCTGGAGATCTCAGCTATGCTGCAGGCTGAAACGACCAGCAGCGAGGCAGCCAGGAGCGAGTGAGAGGCCCTGCTGGGGCCACGGCTCCCTCTTATTCTGCAGATGTTACAAGGGTTTGCACTTCAGACAGAGAAAGAGCTGACTATCAGTAGTATGACTATCATCACTGGCAAGTTACACTAATCCTTGGGGCCAACGTAAATGTGCACCACTATCTCCCTCACTAGCTACCCGCATACAATACATACATCCTTACTGAACATGAACCTTAAATAGCTAAATGTATACACATATGTGGACCTTAAATCTTTAAGAAGACTGAAAAAGAGTCATTACAATACTGAAGTACATGTAGAGCTAAGCTCAGTTAGGCAATTAATAATACAATTAATAATAAATTAGTCATAGAAAAATCATAAAATCAATCCCACATGGATTTAACCACCAACAAAAAGACACACATATCACATCCAGACACAGGCTTCATGGATATCAGGAAGCAGTCGGGTCTATCTGGTTGGAGGCTGCGGGGATCAGAGGCAGCTGGCTTCCTACTGGCTTCAAGGTCAGAGTGACAGACGTGTTTGTTTGTTCTGTCTCCTTCTGGGACCATACGTACGCTCTACAGTGACTTTTTGTTTACTTGCATTACCGAAGTGAAAAATCAGGAGCACAGGAAAAGAAAAATTAGAAGCAGCTTCTGTAATATAGTTTGTGATAAAGTTGGATATGTTATGCAGGAGCAGTCTCTGAATGGCCATTGGAGTTCATAAAAGAGCACATGTTCTCCACAGACTGCAGCACGTAATGACTGACTGAACCTCTGTTTTAAAGAGCCTGAACTGTTTCAAGAGCCGTTCATTCTGCAATTATCTGTTCTCCTGCTGTCAATAAATAGAAACATGACTTAATGCAGCACAGCCAATAGCCAAAGATGTAATATTAAGAAAAACAATGTCCAACAGGGATCTTTTCATATTGGAGCATCAAACACTGTGACATCTGCTTCATGATTAAAACCATACATAAGGCCAAGTGAGGCACCATGCTGAGTGACTCAGCAGCTATAGGTTCACAGACGTGCCCCCAGAGAGCAGGCTGGAGCTGTTACACAACAGCTCGGTTTGGGCCTTCAGTCAGCAGCACAGAGCGACTGATCGCATGTACTGCTGATACAGAACCAAACAAAAAAAACAAGCAGTGTGGTAGTAGTGAAGAAAAGGAGAGGAGGGGAAGGAGAGCGAGGCAGACAGAAACGAAGAGTGGTGCAATGATCCAGCCGACAGGGCTTCCTCAGGTCCGATCCAGCTGAGAAGCAGAGGTCTAACAAACAGTGAACCGTGTTCTCAGCCTTCCTGTAAATTGCTATCTGAGAGAGACAGAGAGGGGCCTGCTGAAATTCTAACTCTCCACTCTCCTTTTCGAGGGTAATGAAAAATTAATTCCCCCTTATCTGAACTGGAGCTGCTATATATAGGCGGTCTGCTCTGTCCTCCTCGGTTCTGTGACATGCAGCAGCGAGGCAGCTGGCGAGGCTGCACAGAGATACCAGGAGTGTCAGCCAACAGGGACAGTCCCAGGCAGCTGAAGGGTTAAATGGGCCATTGTGATTTGCTGCATCATTTCTCTACATGCATGTTTTATTTGGTTAAAGCTAAGCATTTAAACGGCAGTCTCCTCTCGAACAGAGTTGAAACGGTGCATCAGTGTGTGCTTGGGAAACACAATCTGATCTCTAAAAATAACAACAGTGGGTGAATTTGACTGTGGCTTTTATCTAAAGTCAGCGGTCCCTTATGAATGCCCCAATCTCTGTGACCACTTTAACAAGAATGCCTCAAAATCAAAAAGCACTTTTTGCATGCTTGTTACTGCACTCCGGTAATTATTGTGAAAACTCCTGCAGGATCATTGCAGCACCAAGGCAATTTACTTCGATGGTTGCCAGCTAGCGGAGCATACAGCTAACTCAACACCCCCTGGCAAACCAACACGTCTGGCCCAGTCCAGGAAAGAGAAGGTGATATTTCCACTGTGAAATCTGATCCAGGGGAGGGGATGCCGTGGCCTAGTAACAGCTGAGCAACACACAGCCAACAGCAGACACAACAGCCGACTCCATCTGCCATCTCTGATCAGTCCGACAGCCAGCCTGCGTTGATAGGCCGGAGAGGGCACTCTGGGTGCAGAGGCAGCCTAGGTGCCATTGATCTGTGTGGAGTACTTGACCATTCCCTTGGCAGTGCTTGGCTCTAGTAAACAAAGCTTGCTAATAATTCAGACTAGGCTTTTGAAATATGATCAATACACCGACATGCATGGTATCAAATCACAGTGACAGCAGCATGACGCCCTCGGCTTTTCTGCAGATTTCATAATTTGGACATTCCTGCAGGGTAGGAATCAGCTTAAAAATGATCAATTAAGGCAATTATTAATTAGTTTTTCACTCTCGTCCTTATTCTTCTTTGTTGTATATATTTTGTGTTTGTCTGTATGTTTAAACTGCTGCTGCAACGGGATAATTTCCCAAGTTGGGATCAATAAAGTAACAGTCTAAGTCTACCTACAAATTCATGCGTCTGTCAAAATTATGGTGACATGAAATGCAAACATAATATCAAAGGTCACATGATCGACCTGTTAATGCCCTGCAGAAAGAGAGACTGCATGTGACTTTAATTCAAACATCTCCACAGGGATATTCCAAGGAGCATGACTGTGCATTCCTGCTTCCATGTGTTTCTCTATGCTGCTTTACCTGTTGCCCTGCAGCACATCCAGCATTAAGAACACAGAACAAGTTTTGAGCAGGAAAATGGGACAAGTTTCGCTTGCACACATGGAGCGTCTGAATCACTGAAATGTTCAAAAAGCCATAAAAAGTGAGGATGTAAGAAATAATATGAGGTCAAGATGCAAGACAGACACAAAGTCTACGTCATTGTCGTCCTGGACCTGTGAGACAGGGAAGAGGAGAGACGCAGAGAGAGAGTGTGGGAAAGGGAGCAGAGCTGGTGAAGACAGGACGGACGCCGAGCAGCAGCAGAGCTGAAGTGGGCGGCAGGAGACAGACAGACGGACGATCTTTTTGCCATGAAAGAATGCTGAGGCTTTCTGACAGCTGAGGCTTATCTAACGACACAAAGGCCCGCTTGTACTGTAGCCTCACTGGTGTGGTATAGCCTACTGCGTAGCATTGTGGTGGCCTGTGAGTCACCACCTCACAGATAGAAAGCTGCTACAATAAATTAGTTGGCTAAACAGGTTGGCTGATTTCACACAGATGGAGCCATCAGATGGGCACAGGGCCACAGAGGGAGGCCGCATAGGAGAGACGACTCACCCATAGACGCAGGGCCATATTATTACTACTGGAGGTATTAACATAGGAAGAGTTTAAAATAGGATTTTCTCTATTTGGTATTATCTTACTTCATCCTACCTTGTGTCAGGTTAGGAAATCCTAAATACTCGATCCAACATCGCTTATCAACATTTATGTCTGTTACCTAGCAACCAATGTTACTTTTCTCATCTTTCCAAACTAAACAACTTTGTAAGCCTTGTTTTTTCTCGTTGAACCACACTGAAACATACACTGAAACATACACTGAAACATACACTGAAACATGCAAAAAATGCAGCAATGATGTGAACTTAACTTCAAGAGTGATCAGTTAGAGGTGTTGGTAACATCTGTAGAGAAATCTAAAGATGTTCTTTTTGAGAAATTTATAATGCTAACTCAGGAGATTAAAGAGATAATGGGCTATAAGATAGACAGTCTGTGCCCTATACAAAAAATACAGGCAGGGAAAGAGAGTATGATCACACGCCACTACTGCTACAATGTCGCTCAATGTTAAAGGAGCAATAAGTAGGATTTTTGTTGATAACGACATTACTGTGTGTGTGTGTGTGTGTGTGTGTGTGTGTGTGTGTGTGTGTGTGTGTGTGTGAGGGGGGTTGATAGAGTAGCTGATGAGCAATACTGACTCATCTAGATTGGCAGGTGTAGATTCTGATTTTGAAAATTCAATTTGCTGGCTGTACATGGGCAGATAAACAAGCAACAACCAACCAGTGTCATTACAGTCTTGTGCATAGTAATACATTCATTATAGTTCTGTTGGATCTTGGTTCAAATCAAGCAACAACTACAGACTACAGCATGCGTGCCAAGTAAAACCAAACCTGTAAAAAGGTTAAGATTTGCATAAAGGCTGGCTCAACCTTTGGCACATCTATGTTGATCGCACTACAATTCAGACAGGCAAGTCTTCCCAACCACCTCAACAGAGAACACAGCCTGAGGAAGTCATTATGTTATGTCTGCAGTAGATGCAGCTGAGTTCTGGGGGGTAAGTCAAACAGGCGGGAGGACGATCATAACACAGGGGGTTTCTTCTTCTAAGAGCGCGCTGAATGGGAAAATTCTCTTCCTGACAGAAAATCAACAGTCAAACACATGTTTTCAATTTCTCTTGGCCAAGGGGCAGATTAACGAGCTCCAAAGCCAATTCTGAACCATGAAAAAGTAGAAACCATGATACTATGGTATGAGGGGGAAAATGAAGAGGAACCCTGGAGGAATCTGGGGCACTCACATGTCAATTCAAAGCATGTGGCAAATTGATAATACCACCTTCACCGGAGCTTCTGAGAGCTGAGAGTCGGTGGTCATGTTTTGTCATGATGTGTGATGAGGAGGATAAATTACACGAACCAGCCTCTCAGGTGATAACCAACCCACATTCTATTCCTGGAAAACATGTCACTAAATGGGTCAAGATCACAACTAGAACATCACAGAGCAGCTCCATCTGCAGTGAAAGTGGATTATGGAGACAGTGGCAATGCAGTGATACAGACCACTACAGATGTTGACTATGAAAAATCCAGAAAAGTGGAATATAATTAAGAGATTAAACAAGAAAATCACTTAAGTGTCGGGCAACACAGGTAAATGTACTCATTGTGTGATAAAATAATTCCTTGTGCCCTACATTTTAGGCTAATGTGTTCAGTTTTAGACAGTGTGAATGGCACAGAAGAAAGACAGAGAGGGCGAGCCATCTGTGTGATCAAACAAGACCCACCAGCAGGAGCACGGAGCAGGAAAAACAAACTGAAACCAGCAGTGTTTATGGCAGACGCCTGCCTCTGGCTGAGGTGAGAGAGAAGTGTTGGGGGGGGGGGCTGTAACCTAGAGGCACTAAGGAGAGAAGATCCAGTGGAGTTAAAGGTCTGGCAATGGTTAAAAGACTAGTCTGTCACTCATGCTGTGTGTGTGTGTGTGTGTGTGTGTGTGTGTGTGTGTGTGTGTGTGTGTGTGTGTGTGTGTGTGTGTGTGTGTGTGTAGTCAGGATTCATTCAGAGGAGCTAAAAGCTCAATGCCCTCTCTGTCACCACAGACTGATGAATATCAGATCTTACCTTCACATAACAGTGCAAAAGACAGCCGGCTTAAAGGTAAGACTAGGGTGCATTCAAGAAGAAACACTGCCCATTATTTCACAATTATAGCATCTGGAGGTGGAATTCAACCGACGGCTGTGAGACCTCGGGGAGTTTTGCCCACTTAGGAAAATGTGTACTGTTACAAAAACACAATGTTTAAAGGGTCCAGTTCCAAGTCACTCACGTATATGAGTCCCGAGTAGTAGCGGTCCTTCAGGTTGTGCAGCACAGACGCCTCATTCAGGCAGGTGAGCTCGGCCATGTCCTCCACCTTGCTGAACTTGGGGGGGTTCATCTTTTGGATGTCATCCTTGTTGATCACCACCTTCTTACCGTTCTCTGCCAGCTCCACCAGCACCTCCTCGCCACGCTCCTCCCGGATGCTGGCCGGCTCAAAGCCATGGCGTTCTGAGGGGACCCACACCAGCTTCTTGGCGGTCCAGTCAGCCTGCGTGGCTGGGTTGTAAACCACGGCCCGGTCCACAAACAGGTACCGCTCTGGGTCCTCTTGCCCACTCCGATGAGACATCTTACCTGGGGTTTACCAGAGCTACGTGGCCACCTAGAACAGACAGGGTGCAGGAATTGGTAACTTAGACATTACACACAGGATATAAAACATCAGAAACCAAATCCATGCCCCTGGGTGTCCTTAAGAACTCTCCAATAGACCTCTATGTGTCACCATCTATGCTCAGTAGACTCAATATGGGATAATGGTTTGTACCTTCACTTCATCATACTAAGAGTGTCTTTTACCTTTTGCAATTATACACATCTAATAACTGTGTGACTAATCACATGACAAACAGTCAGATCATTCTGTGTGATAGGAGGCACGAATGAAAACAAATCTCTTGCCCTCATATGCGGTAACAACGTAACATACAGGACACAGTGAGGAGGGGATACCGTCTGTCAGCAGTTCATGACAAACACTGAACGGTGTCACTGATTGAAAGTTGGACTACATCATATGATCAAGTATTAGTGCAGGTCTGATCATCTGCACGACTTCTCGTTGAAAGGGTCTGCACAGTAGCACTGCGCATATGTTACTGCGTAGGCTCCACCGCAGATCGAGCTGGACGGAGCGGCGCTGTGAACGGCACACTGCTGGTCCCCCTCTCCGTCCACACACCGCGCAGCATGGAAAATAATCCACTGTGGCACATTTCTCCATCGTCCCGATCACATCTACGACCTGCGCTCGTCTATACATACGGAGCTCACACAGCAGATGCGGTGACTGTGCATTGGCAAGTCCCCACAGAGCACAGAGTCAACGGGCAGCAGCGGGGGGGAAACTTACCGCTGAAGTCCTGTTGACGAAATATGAGGCGAATATCTGCGACATGAAGCTGCGCAACGGGAACTGCGAACTAATACGGCTGAATGAGGTAACAGGGATGTACCATGACTGCTTACGCTGCAGGCTAAAAGTCCAATTATCTGAACAAAAACAATTAAGGTTAGCCTCAGAAAAGGTTGGAACTTTTGTTTGACGCTAGCTCGCGTTAAATTGCACTTGTGAAGCCAAATTATGTTGTCTCGGGTGAAAAGGGGGTCAGCGAGCTCGACTACCCCCCGTTCAAAGGTGCGCTCTTACTCACTCACTAAGTTAACCAAATAAAGCCTACAGTCAAAGTTGGGTTTCCACAGCGACCACCATCCTCCATCCTCGGTCCGTTCATCCACACTGACGGTGTAACCCTCAGCACGCGCCCTGTCCTCCCTGCCCGCGCGGTGGATAATGACGACCTTACCTGGTTTAGTCAGCGAAGCAGCAGTCAGATCCTGTTCACCGAGCAGTCCGATATCCCCCTGACGCGACCCTGTATGCAACTGACTCCTACACACAATTGAAATGCAGGCATGTATCTGGGCTTCGGTATGCACCACGGGCTCAGTGCTGCCTCTACACTGGGGCCCCTCCTAAAGCGAGCACACTTGACCGCTGCTGTTCCGCCTACGATGGACTGTGCTCACATAGAGCGGCCGTGCAGATCAATCCACCGCGCGGTGACACTGACGGATGACTCACCTGAGCTGAAATGTGCGCTGTGTGCGCCGATGCCGGTCATGATCTGCTTTAAGTCATGATCGGACACATTGATATGCGTTTTGTCAGGACATTTTGTTGCGGTTAACTCTTTTTAAAATCTATCCCCCAAATTTCTATGCATGGCACACACCCACTAGATGCAGCCCGGAGACAATTGGGCTCTCACTTTGCGGTCTTTCTCTCCTCCTCTCCATCATTGGCTGGAATTAACCAACCCCCAATTTGCTGCAAATCAATAACGTGCAACAAAAATATGACTTTGTATTGCAACTGTTGCTTGCCTTTATTACAAATAACTTCCAAAATAACTTGCATCATCACTGCTGTGCATTCTGGTACCTTCTGACATCTCACAGGTCTTCATACAAAAATATCAACAAAATATCCACTAAAGAAAAGAAACAAAAACGAAAACACAATGAAATCTATGTTTTGGAAGACAGCATGTAGCTTTATCCCATTCATATCACCTGAAGCCATCAGTCCCACTCTCCTGGTGTTATCTGAAACATCCCCCTCTTGTGTCTGAAAGCGACAACGGCAGTATTTTATGCTGAGCAAAACTCACGCAATCATACATCACCCAACCACAAACACAAGCTTTGGGTTTTACAGAGCCATTTTTATTACAAATGGAAAAACTTCACAGAAGAGCAGGAAAAGCGTCTTTTCTGTGATTAAATCATTGGCTTCCATCCTAAATGCTGGAAAACATGCTGTTGTCATAATCAAGCTGTACATCAAAAAAAGAGAGGCGTTGTATGTTGTGGTTATGTGCAGTCTGTTAATGTTGGAGGCTTCAGCGTCCTCCCCTCCAGGCTCCTCCACCCCTCTTCTTCATCCCTCCTCGTCCTCCTCCTCCTCCTCCTCCTCCACCTCCTGGTCCTCCTTTCACTTTCTTCCTCACTCCGCTTGCTTGTTCTGTGTCATCATCATCTCCAGCTCCAACTTTGGGCCTTTTCCTTTTCTCACCTTGCTCCTTCATTTCCTGAGGAAGACCACATTTAACAATGCAGAATATTCGAATGTTATGTTTGAGTGGAGGCTGACGTGGCCAGAAAAGGGATCATACAGTAAAGATGACTTACCAGCCTGGCAAACCTCTGGGCCTCGCTCACCCTCTCCACCAACATCATCACTTCCTCTTCCTGGGTAGGGAAGGCGGGAAGTTTCTTTCCAATCAGGCTTTCTATTCGCTGGAAAAGCTCTACGTCATATCTAAGATTAAAAAAAATATGTCAGTTTTATGGCAGACAACTGAGTTTTACTTATTTATGCTTTAAATCTGATCCAATCAAATATCAAGACATTAAAGAGCAGTGATGCTACTGGTTAGAAAGAGGCAGCTCTTACTGAGTGACAAAAGTGATGGACTTCCCTGACCGTCCTGCTCTGGCTGTACGTCCGACCCTGTGGATGTAGTCCTGTGAGGGCACACAGATCCAAAGATCCATTCAACTCAAATCAAACGAATGAAATCACCAAATAAACCCAGAGTGTGGACGTCAGCACTGGCGTACCTTGGAGTGAGTGGGGATGTCGTAGTTGATGACGCAGTCAACATGAGGAATGTCCAGTCCTCTGGACGCCACATCGGTCGCCAGCAGTACCGATCGAGACTTGGACTTGAACTTGTTTAGCGCTCCAAGACGTTTATTCTGACAAACGAGGAGAGGAAAATCCAAAGAGCGAATGAGACATTGAAGAGCAAGCAAAACAGACGGTCCAGAGAAGTGGTAAGCACTGAGGGTTACGCTTCTTCAAAAGCTTAAAGCAGCATGAGTGTACGTGTTCAAAGTACATAATTACATCATGTATCTCACACTGTGGTTACAATTACAGTAAACAAACAAAACCTATGCAGAATAGTTTGGCTGTGCTGATATGTACGCAGCACTCCTTCATGAAAAAAAGTTGTATTGCTGTATGGCACATAACCAGAAGGGGGTGCTGTTTTTCCACTCAACTGGCACCCAAGCCATTCAACAATCTCACAATGTCTGAAAAAGGATAAGTACAAGACTGATGTTTGGCATTTCTTGTTGCCTTGTCTTGTTGGGTGCGATCAACAGTCTGAAACCAGTTCCATAAAAATGGAGCTCTTCAGTTTATGATTTTTACTGGGAGCTGCAGGTAATGCAGTGGACAGCTCTGCACCAGTGTTGGCTATTGCATTATAATGACTGAAAATGACTCATGAGTGAGGGTGCTTGTCAGTGGAGAGGACTCAACGTCAGGAACATTTCTATCTTACCAAAAATGTGTGAACAGGGAGAAACACAGTATACAAATAAATACTTGTGCAACATTCTCCCTCTGTCATCAAACCACTGCAGTTCAATGTCTAACATTATTAGTGATGCTACTGTTTGCTGCTAAGTCCTCAGACCTAAGAACTTTTTTTTCCAGACCTGATAATTACTAAAATCAAATTCCATATTTTTCCATACTGCGTAGGAACCCTGCTAGGAGGTGAGAACATTGTGGGTGAGTATGGGTATTGCTGTGTGGCTCTACCTGACTCATTTGGCCATGGAGAGGGATAGCAGTGATGCCAAGGTTCCTTAACAACAGCGCCACCCGCTGGGCATTGTTACATGTGCTGCAGAAAATTATAAAAGAGTTGCCGGCCAGTTCGTTCAGGATGGACACCAGGTAACAGTCCTGCAGCAGAACATGCACAGGCAAGAAAACAGCGTTATAAACATCAATGAACTGAACACAAACACCATTACAGAATGGTATTCTGGTGACAGAGGATGGAGGGTGAGCAGCATTTAGTTTCAGACATTAGAACATGAAATGAGAGGGTGCATTTCTGTGTGCCTTACCTTGTACTTCGACGGTATGAAGATGTAGTATTGCTGCAGTTTGTCTACTGTCGAGTATTTGGTGGATACTGCACACTTCACGGGATCTTTCAGAGCTGCTCTCTGGAGTTTCTGGACCTATGAACCAAATAAAAGAATGTCAGTGCAAGAGAAAAACCCTGTAGGCTCTTCACTTGGTGTAATGTGGTGTAAAACAAAACAAAGCAGGACTAGTCTCTACCTTTTTGGTCATGGTGGCCGAGAACAAGAAGGTGCGTCTCTCTCTGGGAATCACCTTCAAGATTTTATCCACCTGGCAAAAGACAGACAACATAAACTCATCGTGTCAGAGACATTCTTTTTGATGAAATATTCCAAGTAAAAAAATGAAGGAATTCCACTCAAGTGGTTATGTGTTTTCACATCAAATATTAGTGTCACGATTTCTATTCTAAATCCAAAAGACATCGTTCAAAATGAGGTTTAGAGTTTGACCACTGAAATCAAAAGCAAGCAAAACCCCTGGCTAAGTTTTTTCCAAAGGAACAAAACAAATAAACCTAGAATTACCACCTCTTGGCTGTTTGTCTCCACCAATCAGTCAAGTTACATTTTCATCCACATCTGTCTAAACTCATATAATATTTGTAGTGGAAACTTGAAAGGAATCTAACAAACAGTATTAAGTGTATTTATTGGCAGAATGGAAGTTATCACTATATTAACATGGTTGATTCAAGAGGAGGTTCCAGTGAGAAACATGCTGTCTTCACTCAGCGACCGTTTTTCCAGAGGAGCACAGAGGACTGACAGAGAGCTTCATCACATGGAGCAACAACAATCACCTGAAGCTCAACATCAGCAGAACCAATGAGCTTGTGGTGACTACAGTGCTTCAAATATGGATGTAGCTGAAAAGAAGCTACAAACTGAAAAATGTAGATGCTTCACACACATCTTCAACCTGACAGCACAGAAGATCTAAACGATCAGCACAGCTTGAAGGTGGACGCCAAGATTAGAGTCACCAATTCAGTATCTGACCAAATGGACAGACAGACGGACAGAAATCTGAAAACATAATGCCTCAAGCTTTGGCTGTTGCCGGAACAGAGGAGAAGAAAACAACACTGCAAGGATGACATAGCTTTCCCGTAGCCTGCAGCTGCATTTTCCAACTTGACATCACGGCCACTGTAGAAGGCCAAGATGATGGACTGGTTTGCCTTCCCCGTACGTTATGTCAACAACAAACTACAATATGTAGACCATGCTACACATACATGCTACTGTGACACCACTATTAAATAGAGAGAAAATTTCAAAATGAAGCAACACACAAGGACATCAATAACTTAAAGTACCCACCTCAGTCTCAAAGTCCATGTTGAGGATTCTGTCTGCTTCGTCCATGACCAGGTACTTCAGAGCTCGTAGGGAGAAGCCCTTTGTGTTCTCCATGTGGTCTATCAACCGACCAGGTGTGGCTGCACAGACACACCATGTGTGTGAATTGAGTGTTGATGCATATGAAATGAAGTGCTGATTACAGTTTCCTTATGATCTTACCAATAACAATGTGTGGTTTTTTAGCCAACACCAAGGACTGGGACATCATATCAATTCCTCCAACTATGACAGCTGCAACAGAAATGAGAGAAGCTTCAGGTACAGAACCACAGAAAGTGATCAGCATCATTGCAAATCAGTTAACCTTTAATAGACACGCACCACACTTAACACCAATGCTGGAGCCCAGGGCTTCAAACTGCTCGGAGATCTGAAATGCCAGCTCCCTGGTCGGGGTGAGGACGAGGGTGTGAAGCCTCTGGGGTGAGGCCAGCAGTGACTGGAGGATGGGGAGAGCAAAGGCACCTGTCTTCCCCGAGCCAGTCTCTGCCAGGCCAATAACATCCCTCCCTGAGGTTCAAGAAGAAGGCACAGATGTACGTTAATGAAGTTATGTATAATTATACAATAATGTAATGTATAATGATACAGTACTGCCGGGACTCAGTCTGCTATATAATGGCATTCAGCACATGTAGCTCATACTACTTCTGCATGTATACCACACTAACATTCTGAATACAGGACTTTTACTTCATGGGTTCATTACTTATACACTGTGGTACTGCAAGCATCTCTGAGGGGCTGCACAGAAAGCTCAGTGACTCTGGAGGCAACCTTCAGCTGACAGGCGAATGTCACTGTGGTCACTCACCTTGCAGGGCTACAGGTACAGCTTCTACCTGAATCTTTGTTGGACTCTTCCATCCTAGCTGATCACAAGCCTCACAGAGGACCTCGGTAACACCCTGTGGACGGTAAAGACACGGAGTAAAGACCCCTGTCAGTTACTGACAATGTTTTGGTAGCAAATTACAACCGTCCTATAAACATCGTCGGACTCCTGGTACATTTCCTACGATAAACATTCAGCTGAAGTTAGCTTAACGACAATTTAGCTAGCTAAAAATGCTCTGCCGTTGCTGGTTTGTGTTGCTAAAACGACGCCTCTTCTTCACTCTGTTGGGCAAACCTACCAAATCTTTGAAGCTTTTCACTGTTTCGTCATTTTCGCCGCTATTACAGACACTGTTGTCATCACTACTCGAACCGTCGAGTGCTTCATCTGTGTTTTGCTTCACGCTTTCCTCAACGTCCGCCATGCTGTTCGCCCCAACGTGTCGTCAGCTCCGCAATGCGCAGGTGCGGAAACAAGCTGAAGCATAAGCCGCAGTGGACGACGGGAATTGTTGTTTTTAATACGCCCTCGTTAGACCGTGTAACGCACAGCTAAACTATTCACGTTATAAACATATGCAGTACCACGAGATATCCGCCTAAAACTTGAAATTAGTAGTAGCTAAATTAAAATTAGATATTTAAAAAGTTGTTTTGAGAAAAAAAAATACAATTGCCAGAATTTGTTCTTCTCCCAGATGTAAGGCACCTATATATAATAATTTTGTCCATGTGTTGCTTCTTAAATTCCCTTTAATACATCAGACTGAAGCACGAGGTGAAAAAGAGTTTGACATGTTTATTTAGCTGCAGCAACCAGTTTCAGACAGAGGTCAAAGGTTGACAAACATTCCACATCTTTAATATGACATCCAGCATGTTTAGGAGATCACCAATAAAATAGTCATATAATTATACAAAATGCTTTTTCTGGTAATGGCAAATCAGAAATAGCTGGCTGGAGGAAAAACACATTTGTAAGAGAAAAAAAAAAACAACAACATACTGGAGACAAAGAGCACTTGGTAGTCTCTGGCTATTTCTTTTTCAGTGCAGAGAATAGTGTTCTTTATCAAGAGTCACTGAGTGGAATAGCAACAAATCTAAAAGTATCCAATTACATATATAAGCAGATTACTCAAATACATCAAATCAGTATTCTCTTTGAAATGACAAATACTGATCAAGATCAAATGACGATAAGCCTACTGAGACCAGTGCTGACAGGGTCACAGCCTTTCCTTGGTTCACTAAAGAGAAACTGATCTAGCTAACTGCCTTGATGGCAGCTACCTCTAGAACTCTGCACAGAAAACACAGAAAACAGACACACTTCTTTCGTTCAGAGCACCCCCACCCAGCATCCCCCCCAAAGCCGTTTCGAGTCTCAGAGGAGTCCCTCCATCTCCCTCATAAAGGCTTCATACACCTGATCCTTAGTCTTCATGCTGGGCTGAGACACAGCACCCATCTGGGCTGGGTTGACCAAGCCCATCTGAGCAGCTGTTGCCTGCTGTTTCTGCCCCTGTCCACCTCCCATGCCTTCATCTCCCCTCCTTCCTATAAGACCACCCCCTGCTTTCTCCAGAGGCCCTGGTGCTGCCCCGGGCATTGCTCCGCTCTTGTCCCTTCGCACCCTCAGTGCTGTGGGCACAAAGCGGGTGACCTCTGCCTTGGGATTGATAATCTGAGGTTTGGCAGAGATGGTGGCCCCACCTGAGCCAGCACCTGCTGCCAGGCCTCCTCCAGCCGCTGCGACAGAAGTGATGTTGGCTCGCTTTTCGATGGTGGCTGCGTGGTGGTGGCCAGGGGGGTTGCTGCCAGGATTGGTGCCAGCGGGGGCAACAGCTGTCCCTGGCGGAGGAGGCATCTGCATGACACCCGGTCGCATGGGCATGGAAGGGGGCGGCAGATTGCTCTGTGAACCATCCTGGTTGGCTCCTGAGCCTTTTTGCCGTTGGACAATGTTTGGAGGAGCACTGAGCACATTGGAGTTGAGAGGTGGAGGAAAGAGGGAGAGTGGTGGGGCAAGCGGACGTGGAGGTCCTCCTGCTCTTGGGGGAGGAGGTGGGATGCCTGTAGAAAGACACAAGACAGATGTATTTTGATGAGAAATGTATGAAACACTCCTCTTTGCCAGTCCATAGATGTGAAGCCTAAAGTATGCCTTCATAGAGTATATTTAATGAAGAGGGCTATTTTTACTACCTTAGTTTGGGTTTCACAAAGAATTATGTCATGTTTGCTGAGCATGTGTTCATGCACACACAAGAATATATGCAGTTTAAAGACACACGGTTTAGGTTTCGATTTAAATTACTACAATTATATGCGTTTGCGTTTCTGCCTACCTGGTGGTGCTGGCGGTGGGAGTCTGGGAGGGGGTCCTCGTGGTGGGGGACCCGGAGGGAGGCCAGGAGGGGGGCCTGGCGGAGGGCCTGGGGGCCGACCTGGTGGAGGTCCAGGAGGCAGAAGACGAGGCATCGGTCCCCTCATGCCTCCTGGCATACCAGGAGGCCTCAAGAATGGAGGAGCACCTTAAGATGACAGAATTTATGGTCTAAATGATGCATAGTGTACATTTGGATAATGAGCACATCTACATTTAATGTAGAATCCAGCTCAAAGTTGGTGCATGGTATTCCAGCTAATTAGTGCTTTAGCTAACCTGGTGGTGGGCCAGGAGGTGGGCCAGAAGGTGGACCAGGAGGCCTCATTGGAGGTGCTGGGGGTGGACCCAGTGGTGGAGGCCCAGTCATTGGTGGACCTTGCAAGTGTGGAGGCCCTTGCTGTCCCACCGGCCCGGCAGGAGGGGGTAGACGCTGATTGGCTATAAGGTGTGGTTGGCTGTCCCCTGGTGGTCCCCTGTCCTCGACATCTGAGGTGTCAGATTCATCTGTGTATTCCTCCTCGACCTCTTCTTCTTCCTCCTCTTCAGGAACTGACTGACCTTAAGATGAAAAAAACAAAGCAATGTTGCATGTCACCATAAACAGAAATTAAGGTATACTAGCTTAGTCAGCATGCAGCAAAGACACTAATATACTACGATATACTACGGTACCTGCCATCCTTAACATCATGGCCTGCAGTGGGGTAATGGCCTTGGTCCTCTTCACCATCCTCTTTTTCTTCCTCTTTCCTTCATGGGGTGCCTCTGCAGGCATGTCCGCAAAACGTACACTGCGACCTAAAGCGTTCACACATTAACACATTCATCAGAAATCTAAATTAGTCTAAGAACATAAATTCTATTGCAGAGTGTCACCACATCTCCCAGAAAATACATCCTGTATCACCTTTCGTGCTTTTGCCAATTGCACAATTCTCTGTCATAAGCCAATTTCACCAAACACACCAAAACCTATAATAACCAGTGATACAGAAACAAAATTCAACAAACTCAGATGCATTTCTGAAACACTCACCAGCGTGTCTTTCGTTCCTGTCTCTATCCTCCTCTCTTTCCCTCTCATCATCTTGTCTGTCAACACTCATTCTCTGGTCACCGTCTCCACCCTCATCTCTCTCTTCTTCACTGTCCTCCTCAGAGTCGCTTTCGTCGTCGTCCACATCATCCCGATCTCTGTCGCTCTCACTGCCACTGTCCCGATCTCTTCCCAACTCCATGGCGGACTCCTTTTCTAAACCAGGAATGGAAGGCTCTGCTCAGGACAAAAAACAAAAAAAGTCAGGGAAACAGGTGGAAAGGTGAGCAGCAACACAAATGACCCTTCGCTAAACCCCTCTTCCAAGCAGCAGCTGTTCAAACATAGTTTAGAACTGTAAACAGCAGGCCTGTCAAGTGTTGCTTTTCTCTACATGTTGATGAGGTGTGATAGCAGCTCAGTCCTGCTCTTTGTGTTGTGGATGTTCACATTCCAGCAACTCCAGCCAAATTTGTTACAAACCATCAGATTTGCCAAACTCATGGCTTATTCCACGTTAATGTCCAATTAAGCATAACCTGAATCAACCCCAGTATTGCTTGTCCAAGTATGTTTTTCACCTATAGTAAGCATCAATAACATTTTAATTTGTCCATATTTTTGTATTTTCTGATTTTATTTTTAATACCATAATATGAGGGGAACTACAGTAGCTCTACACTGACTCTCACAAACAATGCTCCTCCCTTGTATATATGAAATGGATCAACAATTGGTGAAGATGCTGATATTATGCCAGACACATGTAGCTTTAGCATAATATCATGTGCACAGCCATCAAGCACATATCCATGACCCTTTTAAAGGGTTCTCGTTTTAAAATGTGTCACATGGAAATGTCAGCTGGAGACAGACTTCTCAGCTGACTCAGAGTTTACACATTAGCTTACATTAGTTAGCTACACAGTTGTCAGCTATAAATAAGAAGCCTGCTCTCTTTACTATTGATGGCAAATCTGCCGCCATACCACGAAAACACCATATGTGCGGCATGAGAATGCAAAGCTTGACAGACATAGCAACAGTAACTCAAGAGGATGGGACTTAGCGAAGAGTCAATTAAGAAATCAAGGTCCTATTATTATTACAGGGAAAATTAAGATTAAGATTAAGAATTCCTTTATTCGTCACAACTCAGAAACTAGCATCTGTGTGTTACCACTGTCTGTGCCGTAACCTCGCCGAGCAGGAATGCCGTACAGTGCCAGGACCTGCGGAGGTGGGGGTCCAGGTGGGGGCCCAGGGGGCTTCCTCCCTGGAGGTAAACGTGGCACGCCTGGCACTGTTGCCAAAACCGGTCCAGCAGATGACGACAGAGATCCTTTACTGAGTGATACATAGGAACAGAATTAACTCAATTTACCCACAGAAGCCTTTAACATGCATAGGTTAATGCCTACCCAAAAGAGGTGCTCTTCTTCAGTATGGAGGGAGGCTGAGCCCCTGGTAGTGGGATGTCCTGGATGTGGATATTGGAGGGGGCATGGGGCATATCTGGCAAAGGGATACTGTCAACCTCCACCGACTCCGCATTCTGAAAAATAGAATTTGACACACATGATGATGTAGAGTCAACACAAATCCTACACATCCTCTCATTCACGTAACATACATTGATACAAATCCTTGCTGTGAAAGAAACTCCTACATACACACACAAACACACCTTTACTGAGTCAAAATAGAGAGCCAGCTGCCCTCGTTTGGTCTCATAGTCCAACTCCAGTTTACGCAGCTCCTTGTAGGTGTCGGGGTTCTCTCGCTCATACAGACGGACAATGCGCTCAAACGTCTCACGTAGCTTCTTCCTCTTGTCCCTCAACACTTTCTCATTCAGCAAGGGCTGCTGTACTGGGTTGAACTCTGTTGAAAGTGTTATAGATATGCTTTATTTTCTACCAAAAGCAGCAAATTGTTTATGATTTTTTTCTTGCTATAGATAAATGAGTGTTGGAATAGTCCAAAAGCATTAAATTCTGAAAAAATATGATATGAAACTCCTTTGAAAAAAAGACTCCCCTAATGTTATTGTAAGATAACTGAGGACAGTAAACACATGCACGGTTACAGACCCACTTTTAACTGCACAAAAGCCAGTTCAATAGTAACATACACATTCAGAGCCCTTACCCATCTCATCCAGCTTCTCCATGTCTCTGATGATCTGTCTGGGGTCCTTCATCTTCAGCACCGCAGCTCTCACCATCATTCTCTGCTTCTTGTTCTAGCAGGAGTATTTACAAACGAAGCAAAATGTTATCAACACAATAACAATGCCCTTTACTTTAAAATTGAAGAGTACATTAAAATCTAATGTTTCAAGACAATGGGTACCTTTTTCAACTCCCTTTTCCTGGCCTCCTTTCCTGTAGGGAAGGAAGATAAGATAAATGTTACTGGTCCCACGCTGGGGAAATTTAGTTGTTACAGTCAGTAAGAATGAAAGGACACACAGAATAAGAAGCAAACAGAAAATAAAAAGACACAAATAAAAGATCTAATTATATATGTACACTATATAGAAAAAGAGTATAACAATTATACTGCCTTGAGAAGGATGGCTCAGCTTCACAATGGAATATGTTGTATCACACATGAGTAAGATATAGATGATAAAAAAGTGTTTTTATACTACTGAGCATAGAAAATGGCTGAAAGGAAGAGAATAAGTGCACACTAGCTATCATTCTGACATCTAAACAGGCAGCAAATCCTTCAGGCGCTATCCAGCAGGTTGGTGCCACAAGATCCACAGTCTTGGTTATGATTGGTACTTACTGGCCTGGTCGGTGGGATTCATAAACTTCCCACTCTTGGTGGAAGAGGTTGAACGTCGCCCCATTGTGCCGGCGCGTCTCCTTCACCCTGCAAAGTATTACAATCCCATCAGTGATGATAAGTGCAATGAAACTACCGGTGTCCGCCGAAAAGCGATGCACAGCGTCACCACATATAGCAAACAATTGAAAAATGAGCATCTTTATGAGGATAGTCCGTCCCATTTAGTTAACGCTGTTAATACATACAATTGATTTTTTGGTCAAATTGAAAGGAAAATATAGCGCATATTTAGAAAAATAAACACTGCAGGCCCACTGAGTAGTAGTTTTGCTCGTGTTAGCAAACAAGTCAACCCAAAGTTGACAGTGAACGCATAACTAATAAACACGTTAAGTCAAAGTAACATATTTCTGTGTTAGATACAGCATAAACAAACGCGGATGATGTTTTAGGTGGTTAGCAAACGTAATAACGCCGGTGAAATTCAATGTGATCGATATCTGATTCTCAGGCTATCATGCAGCATTTAGCTGGCAAGTTAGCTTCCACTTGTAGCTAGGACCGAGTTAGCATCAGCATGAGCACAGGAGGCAAAACTCGACTATACCTTTTATCCACGTAAAACCTGTACAGTCCAACGCCCTACACACGCACCCCTGGATACCAAAGGTGAGGTAAAATGCTGTGTTTAATCTCTTCAGGACAGAAAGCATTCACCGACACCGTTAGCCGTTCGCCATGTTTACTGCCGCGAGCAAGAGCGGAAAAGTTTTGACGTCATCAAAACGAGACACTAGTGAGTAGAAGCTGGGAGCAAGCCCCCTTTTTGAGAATGAAACATTATTTGGATTTTACATCTTCATCGATCATATTTGTATAAACAAGGACTTTATACATATATATGTGTGTATAATACAGTATATATATATACACACACACACACACACACACACACACACACACACACAGTGTCTTTTCCACTCTTGCTCACGGTGGTATATGTGTGGTTGGTTTTGTGTGTGTGTGTGTGTGTGTGTGTGTGTGTGTGTGTGTGTGTGTGTGTGTGTGTGTGTGTGTGTGTGTGTGTGCGTGTGTGCGTGTGTGCGTGTGTGTGTGTTCCTAATAAACTGGCATCTCAGTGTATATGAATAACTAACCAATAATCATGACTCTAGGTCCTTTGGCCCCTCATCTATCAAAGTCGTCTCAATTCCTCAGAGGTCAGTAAAAAGCTCTCAGCCACAGACAGAATTTGTTTGAATTTGACTTAAGATGAAGTCCATTTTATATTTTATTGCTCTTTCCACAATGATTTAAGACACATTGCACTGATGCAAATAGAGATTATTGTCCATCTGGTGCTAAATTTCGCAAAGACAGTGTCATAAAAATACTATTCTACTTCACCTTACTGCTATCATGTAGCTTTAAATAAGATGTGTTGTGAACCTTTTTTACTTGTCATAATAACTGTGGATATCTTCATGACTGGTTTTACAAAACATATCATATCATTATTGCACATGTTGATGAGGTTATTAGAATTATGAGGTAATGCAGCTACTTACAGTGGTGAAATAAGTTATCTTAAGGGACCAAAAGCTGCAGCAGATCAAATGATCACAGCCTCAAACTTTTCTTTGGTGGAGACTGGCTGCTGCTGTCTTCCTCTGCCTCCTTCCTCTTCCCCTGAACTGGAGTCACTGCAGACTCTCTGTCAAACTGACAGAGGAGTGACATGAAAAGGTGACCGTCTGTACCGTAGTCGGTCACTCTGCAGCGGTTGGTCGGCTCTGTACTTTCAGGGCGGTACACAGTGGAGATGACTCTGGTGAAGTTAGTGCCTTCAAACTCCATCTTGAAGACCCTGTTTCTGAGGTCAGCCTTCAGGGCTCCCAGTTCTGTCTTCTCAGGAAGAACTGGAGAAAACATGTCTGGAAACAAAGGGAAACCCTTGGAGCCTTTGACGAGGTTGTGGTACAGGCCGCCGAGGATGGAATTTTTTGTGGAGATCATGAAATGCTGTTAAGAGGACAGTTCCTCAAGTTTGTAACAACCATCTCAAGGATTGGTCCCAGCCTCAGGAGTCCAGCTGAATGGAAAGAATCACATGATTGGACTAATTAAAGCCTAAATTAAAATGTCAAGTTAGCTGTGAATTTATGTCTTTAAAACACAGTTCACTCTACAGCAGGATTTACTGTGAAAAACTGTGTTTACTTACTTCAAACAATAATGTGAACTCAAAGTACAAGCATAAAACAAAACACAACATTAAACAGCTTTCAATCCAATCCAAGTTTGTTAATTAGCGCTTCGTAAACACTAAACAAGTTCTGGCTGTTTATGTCTTTTCCAATAAAATGGTTAAAATGGTTCCTGAAGTTATTCATCCGCAGCATTTGACTTAAAAACAGAAGTCCCTTGAAGCAAAATGTATATTTCTGTATGTTGACTGTTGTAGAGATGTCAGAGTGATTCATGTCTGAGCTCAGCTTCAAATGAAATTAGACTTGTGGCTTCAGCTTTTGGAGGAGCAGCTCAACAAATCATGTCATCATCATGACAGTGACACGATAATAACTTGGCCTCAAGTGAACCAACACACAAAATATTCAATATTGAGTCCAGTTTTTTATGTATTTTTTAAAAACATCTCACTTAATCTACTTGCACAGGAATAAAGACACAAAAAACTGAACAATAAGTTAAACAGTGCAAAAATCTAAAATAAACAATATCTGTAACGACATTTACAAAGTGCACTGACAGTGACAGTGAGTGGTGAACGTACATGTTAAAAACTGTGCATTAATGGAATACAAGTGGGCAGCCAGTGGATGTTTTGGGTCAGTGGGTTAGTGAGTGAGAGTTTAAATAGCTTGTCATCAGCTGCTAAACGGGAAAATACTCTGAGAAGCGATTATTTTAGTCATGCAGAGAGACTTTCAATAATTGACTGATTCACAGATTAATTCATGATGAAATACGTTATATGCGCTCATACGTTATTTGGGAAATTATTGCCTTTGTGTAATCTATTTTTTATTTTTTATTTTCACAAAGAAACGTTGGCAATTAAAAGTTGCCGTGAAGTATTTTATAATACAGTATTTTTTCTTCCTATAATTATTATTAATAGGGATGTTTTCGTTTGCAATTAATATGAAGATTATTTAGTCGATTAATTGATTATTTCCACTTTAGGTGGACGTTGGAGCTAAAACTGGAAGGAGTCGGTGGTGGCCTGTGCCACATATGGCTACATGGAGATGCTGTGGCTGCTGCTTGCTAGTAAATTCTGTAATTGTAGAATATGGGGAAGTGGGAAGATTGGTAGTAGTGACCAGAGGGCTCCAGCAGGGGGAGCGCAGAATTGTTGAGCCACTTTATGGACACCTCGCTTCCTCCCTTCAGTCATAACACACGTGATGCGAGGAAAGTTTGTACATCTCTTTTTAAATACTCCCCTTTTCAGGTCCTAGTCCTTAATGAAAACTGTTAGCCATTACATACATGATCTGAGGAAAGTTTTTTTCTGTACATCTTTCATTCAAATACTTTCCTTTTCAGAGCTTTTACATAAGCAGAGGCAGCTGACTGTAGAAGCCACAGGTGGAGAATTGAGGTTGTTTTGTAACTATTGAGGCTGCAGGTGGAAAACGTGAACCTAGAACCTGGATGCTGACACTATGGCTGATGCTTTCTTGTGGAAGAATAAGGGTGATGCACAAGGTTTTCATAAGCTGAGGGCAGAGTTAGAGGATGATCAGGCTGCTGAAAACTTTATGAGATTGCTGACGAGACAGCTGGCTGTCATATGGTCATGGTGGCGGCTGGGATGTTGTTGGCCCGTGGAAGATGTTGATGGACAGCTGGGAGCAGAGCAGGATTTCTCAAGGTTCAGGATGCAGATGGTTGAGAGGTGGTAGATGACTTCCAAAAACTACAGACCAATGATAGTCCTGGAGGTTTTTTGTTCTGCTGGAAACTGGATTATGAATGATTAGGGTGATAGCTGACACTGCAGCTGGCTGTCCAAATCCACATCAGGCAACAGCTGTTTTTGTAGCTTTCAGGCTTCAGGTGGCTTTCTTCAAATGACTGTAGCAGAGCTTCAGTGGGAGGGTTGATATCCTAGTCAGGAAGTAGCAGGTTTGAGGCTGGAGCTTGAGCTGGAAGCAAGAACCTACATGCGGACACTGAGCCGTGCTTGTTGTCTATGGTTTCATGTGCAGACTGTGGCTGCAGACACTCTAGCTGGTAGCTTCATCGACACTGGCTGGATCCCAGGTACTGCAGCTAACTGGCTGCAGGCTGCAGGTGAGGCTGGTGCTGATGGTTCACAGAGGATATAGGCTGATGTTCAGGTTGCATTTTGCTGCCAGAGGCTACAGGCAAAGGCTTGTGGCTGAAGATGTAGCCTGCTGTCAGATGGTAATGGTGGTAAAAGGGGGTTTTGGTTGGTCCCCGGAAGATGTTGGAAAGCTGGAGCTGTACCTGGATAATTTAAAGCTGAGGAAACACGTGGAAAAAAGAGGAGGATGGATGTTGTCATCAGAAGTTATGAAGCTGTGTGTTTGTTTTTTGCAGGCAGTGTGGAGGAAGGTGCTGGAGATGGCTTTCTGAGGGCTAAGCTGAATGCAGCAGGATGTTAGTGGATGTGGCTGGCAGCTGATGTGACACTCCACAATGTTTAGTTTAATCTGTGATTATTATATAGCTATTATTAACTTTGGGTCATTTTAGATTTTTTGAAGAAAAAAATAGGAAAAACAGTAGTTCAGCATATGCATTCTAACAACAGACTGTGTGGAGAGAGCAGCTGGGAGTTTACCAATGCGTCAATACCATTCATGTTAGTGTAGCGTACACACCGTCACAGTGGCTTCACCATCAACAACATGGTGCTGAAAGAGGCATCAAAACATAGGACATAGTAAGATGGATGGTGTGATTGTGAACATTATAATAATTGAGCTAGTCAAGGGCATTCTTCTGCTGATCTCTGCAATGCACTTTTACTGCATCCTGACGGCTTATAACAACTCCAACGATGCATTATGTACAGGTGTCACTAATACAGCAATAGCTCTGTTCTATTCAAGTTTCTTACTAAGCCATGACAGTGTGACAGTGAGCCTGCACGCACAACACCACGGCCCTGAAACTGCAGCAGCTAAATTCAGACTACATTCATTTTCTGCAGCTGCTGCCTGCAATCTCAAGACTCAGCCTTCACCTGAAACTTCAGTCAGCGAGCCGGAGCATCAGCCTTCGTCCAGCCCAAGTTTCCATCTGCAGCCCGAACAGGAAAACAACCTCCAGGACCATCCTCCACCTGCAGCTTCCATCAGTCAGCTGTAACATCTGCCTCATATTCTTATTTGATATTTTAATCATTTTACATTATCTACTGATATTTCACCTGATTTCAGAGGGTTGAAAAATGCTCCCACAGGAACATCCAGGAGGGGACAAAGATGAGGGCCTCAATGTGGATGTGAGTTATAAACACACTTTTTTTCTTCTCAGATTGTTTCATTTGAAATATGTTTTAGGAGACTGAAGATGTGAAATTATTCAGGACAGAACAGGGGAATTTTGTTTAGTCTGATTTTGTGATCTTGTCTTTTTTGTTGTTAATCTATAACTTCTTGTTGGTGCTGCTTATCCTCACCAGGACTCTCTTGATAAGAAGATTTTGAGCAAGAATTCATGGCTCCCAAATAAAGTACCGACTGATTTTGGAGATCCTCTGAATTTTCCTCTGGCACCACCATGAGGTTATATAAAATATTGACGACCAGTGAATGGATTGATGTGGACTTTCAGATTCAGACACTCGTGTTTCCCTCGAGGTGAACTATGAAGTATTCAGATCTTTAGCTGAAGTAAAAGGAGCAACACTGCAGTGCAGAAATAAACTATTCCAAATAAAAGCCTAAGATTATTTCTGGATCATGCTTATTGATGCATCAACATGTACAACACTTCAGCGTTGCAGCTGCTAAAGGTGGAGCTAATATTAATTGATTTGTACACAGCTTTATGGGATCAATACAGTCTCATCCAAACCAATAATAAGACGTTATCATTTATTAGATTATTGCAACTGCAAAATGAAAAGTGACAAAGAAATTTAGTAAAATCATTGAGTAAATGTACTTAGTTACTTTTCTGGAAAAATATTCCCTGTGAGACGTGTCAGGTATTCATCAATTTACTGACATTCATAGATTATACATATTTATGTTCGAGTGGAGGCTGAACCAAAGTTACGAGGAACACAGTGAAGTAAATCAAGAGGACTTCAAGTTCGGAAAGTCCTTTCTCAACTTTCTTTAGTCTCATATCACCATAGTTATCTCGGTGGGGTGAACTGTATGCAGCAGCTTTATATTCACATCAACAGATATACACACAGTAAATAGGAAAAGAAGGAAACAATAAATACATTCAATAAATAATAAATACCTAAACAGATACACAAAGTAATGAGGCTTTATAAAAGCATAAAAACGACCTTGATAGCTGAGGGGCTAAAGGACAGAGTCATGATTATTGGTTAGTTAGTCATATATGCTGACGCTGAGATGCCAGTTTATTAGGAACACCTATAGCTAAAACTAATGCAGTCTAATGCAGCAGGTCTGGTCCCTTTTCTTGATGCTGTTTTCCAGTGTTTAATAACAACATGATGAATTTCTAAACTGTTCCAATAAAATCAGATTTTTCACAGTCTTTATACAATATATATAATTTATTAATTGATTTGAGTGGCTTCAGCAGGGGAGGACAGTTCTTGTCCAACCAGGTGTCAGGGCTGACCTCCTGTGTGAGGCAGCTGCACCTGGACCGTCTACAGGTGACGTAGCTCCATCACACCTGTCTGAGTGCGTGGAGCCTCCGTCACACGTGTCCTGGGTGCCTTTCTCCTGTCTCTTTTCCTCTTTTTGCCCTGTAAATGACAACAAACAGACCATCTGGTGTCAGCTGATGAAGACTCTTTGCAGTGACTGTGTTTAATTCACTCTCGTGCAGTGACGCGTGAGCTCAGTGTACTTACGTAGTTTTCCCTGCTGGTCCACTCCGGGTGTCGCTGGGCGTGGAGGAGTCGTTCTCTCTCGGCCTGCTCGTAGTATTTGGCCTGCTCCTCGTTTGACAGAGACTTCCACTGTGGACAGACGACAGCACAGTGTCAACACACACATAAACACCAACATAAGAACATTCACAGACACAGAAATATGCACACAAACTTTGATGAAGTTTGTAACAGTGAGTGAGTGACTGTGCTGTGCTGTGCTGTGCTGTGCTGTGCTGTGCTGTGCTGTGCTGTGCTGTGCTGTGCTGTGCTGTGCTGTGCTGTGCATTAAAGCCATTAACAGACACTGTGGTATCGCAGATCATCATTTGTTGTTCATACATTTACACTGGTTACAGTCGATACTCCCTGCAGAGGTAATTATTAGTCCTTGGATGTTAATAAGTTGAGTTGACAGCCATGTACAGTATGTTGTAGTACCGAAGAGGCCAGCAGAGGGCGGACTGAGAGTGTTAGAGCTGTGAAGGTCAATGTTGTTGTGCACGCAGAAGAAGCGTGTAACGTAACATGTAATGTGCTGCAAGATGGTTCAGTGAAGACCCAGGAACGTAAGTTCAATGTGTAGACAGTGGATTATTTTATCAACGATGCAACAGACACTGATTCTAATAATATTCATGCAGACATGTTTGGTAGACAAAGAACAGACTCCTGAAATCAAACAACAGCTGACAGAAGTTAAATATAAGAAGACTGTGATTTGATGAAGAGTCTGGCTTATTGATGGTGACCACTGCCACAGATCAAGAGCCAGTCAGAAAAAAGAGAAACATCCATTTTGATCCAAACTGTCCAAAGCAAACTTACTTTGAGATGGAGGTGATGGGTGGAGCAGCAGCAAAGGCAGATGGAGGGAGAACCTGTGGACAGTGGACAGACGACAGCACAGTGTCAACACACACATAAACACCAACATAAGAACATTCACAGACACAGAAATATGCACACAAACCATTTTTTGACCAAACTTTGATGAAGTTTGTAACAGTGAGTGAGTGAAACACACAGAAGCAGCACACTTACTCTGTGACCCAGGACCCCGCACAGTCTCACTGTGTGGGGTCCTGGGTCTGCTGACGTCGGCCTCAACGTTCGGCCTCTGCTCCTTCATGAGGAGCATGAAGGCATTTGGTGGCTTTTTGACGTACGGCCGATCGTCCTGCTGCTGGGTTTCACGCTTCCTCTTTCTATGGGACGAAAACAGAGTGAGAGCTCATGTCACCGCTGTGGAAATGTTAAAAGAAGCTCAATAATACAAGACGTCCATCCATCCATCCATCCATTTTCTCCAACTTCATCCGGGGCCGGGTCGCTGGGGGAGCAGTCTGAGCCGGGACGCCCAAACTTCCCTCTCCCCAGACACTTCCCCCAGCTCTTCCGGGGGGATCCCGAGGCGTTCCCAGGCTAGCCGAGTGACATAGTCACGCCAGCGTGTCCTGGGTCTTCCCCGGGACCTCCTCCCGGTGGGACATGCCTGGAACACCTCCTTAGGGAGGCGTCCAGGGGGCATCCAATAAAGATGCCCGAGCCACCTCAGCTGACTCCTCTCGATGTGGAGGAGCAGCGACTCTACTCTGAGCTCCTCCCGGGTGACAGAGCTCCTCACCCTATCTCTAAGGGAATGCCCTGCCACCCTGCGGAGGAAACTCATTTCAGCCGCTTGTATCCGGGACCTCGTTCTTTCAGTCATGACCCAAAGTTCATGACCATAGGTGAGGGTAGGAACGTAGATTGACCGGTAAATCGAGAGCTTCGCCTTTCAGCTCAGCTCCTTCTTCACCACGACAGACCGGTACAGCGACCGCATTACTGTAGCCACTACACCGATCCGCCTGTCAATCTCACATTCCATCCTTCCCCCACTCGTGAACAGGATCCCAAGATACTTAAACTCCTCCACTTGAGGCAGGAACTCTCCCCCAACCTGAAAGGAGCAAGCCACCTTTTTCCAGTCGAGAACCATGGCCTCGGACTTGGAGGTGCTGGCTCTCATCCCAGCTGCTTCACACTCGGCTGCGAACCGCCCCAGTGTATGCTGAAGGTCCTGGCTCGAGGGAGCCAGCAAGACAACATCATCCGCGAAAAGCAGAGACGAAATCTGCCGGCTCCCGAACCGAACCCCCTCCGGCCCCTGGCTGCACCTAGAAATTCTGTCCATAGAAATGATGAACAGAACCGGTGACAAAAGGCAGCCCTGCCGGAGTCCAACATGCACCGGGAACAGGTCCGACTTACTGCTGGCAATGCGGACCAAGCTCCTGCTCCGGTTGTACAGGGACTGTACAGTCCTCAACACAGGGCCTCCAACCCCATACTCCCGGAGCACCTCCCACAGAATGACGCGAGGTACATGGTCAAATGCCTTCTCCAAGTCCACAAAGCACATGTGGACTGGTTGGGCAAACTCCCATGAACCCTCAAGCACCCTGTGGAGGGTATAGAGCTGGTCCAGTGTTCCACGGCCAGGATGAAAACCGCATTGTTCCTCCTGAATCCGAGGTTCGACTATCGGCTGGATCCTCCTCTCCAGTACCCTGGAATAGACTTTCCCAGGGAGGCTGAGGAGTGTGATCCCCCGATAGTTGGAACACACTCTCCGGTCCCCCTTTTTAAAAAGAGGGACCACCACCCCAGTCTACCAGTCCAGAGGCACTGTCCCCGACTGCCACGTGATGTTGCAGAGACGTGTCAACCAAGACAGTGCTACAACATCTAGAGACTTGAGGTACTCAGGGCGGATCTCATCCACCCCCGGTGCTTTACCACCGAGGAGCTTGCAAACTACCTCAGTAACTTCAGCCCCAGTGATGGATGAATCGACCTCCAAGTCCCCAGTCTCTGCTTCCTCTACAGAAGACATGACAATGGGATTGAGGAGATCCTCGAAGTATTCCTTCCACCGCCCGACAATATCCCCAGTTGAGGTCAACAGCTCCCCATCTCCACTGTAAAAAGTGTTGACAGAAAGCTGTTTCCCCTTCCTGAGGTGCCGAATGGTTTGCCAGAATTTCCTCCAGGCCGACCGGTAGTCCTCCTCCATGGCCTCCCCAAACTCCTCCCAGACCCAAGTTTTTGCTTCTACAACCGCTCGAGCTGCTGCACGCTTGGCCTGCCGGTACCCGTCAGCTGCCTGAGGAGTCCCATGAGCCAACCAGGCCCGATAGGACTCCTTCTTCAGCTAATACAAGACGTGTGTAAATGAAACCTTGTCTGTGCTGTGCTGTGCTGTGCTGTGCATTAAAGTCATTAACAGACACTGATTCTAATAATATTCATGCAGACATTGGGGTGACGCTGGGGTGACTATGTCACTCGGCTGGCCTGGGAACGCCTCGGGATCCCCCTGGAAGAGCTGGAGGAAGTGTCCAGGGAGAGGGAAGTCTGGGCGTCCCTGCTCAGACTGCTCCCCCCGCAACCCGCCCCGGATAAGCAGAAGACAATGGATGGATGGATGGATGGATAAAAACATTCACAGACACAGAAATATGCACACAAACCATTTTTTTGACCAAACTTTGATGAAGTTTGTAACAGTGAGTGAGTGAAACACACAGAAGCAGCACACTTACTCTGTGACCCAGGACCCCACACAGTGAGACTGTGTGGGGTCCTGGGTCTGCTGACGTCGGCCTAAACATTCGGCCTCTGCTCCTTCATGAGGAGCATGAAGGCATTTGGCGGCTTTTTGACGAACGGCCGATCTTGCTGCTGCTGGGTTTCATGCTTCCTCTTTCTACGGGACAAAAACAGAGTGAGAGCTCATGTCACCGCTGTGGAAATGTTAAAAGAAGCTCAATAATACAAGACGTGTGTAAATATAACCTTGTCTGTGCTGTGCTGTGCTGTGCTGTGCTGTGCTGTGCTGTGCTGTGCTGTGCTGTGCATTAAAGTCATTAACAGACTCTGTGGTATCGCAGATCATCATTTGTTGTTCATACATTTACACTGGTTACAGTCGATACTCCCTGCAGAGGTAATTATTAGTCCTTGGATGTTAATAAGTTGAGTTGACAGCCATGTACAGTATGTTGTAGTACCGAAGAGGCCAGCAGAGGGCGGACTGAGAGTGTTAGAGCTGTGAAGGTCAATGTTGTGCACGCAGAAGAAGCGTGTAACTTAACATGTAACATGGTGCAAAATGGTTCAGTAAAGACCAGAAACGTAAGTTCAATGTGTGGACAGTGGATTATTATATCAACGATGCAACAGACACTGATTCTAATATCTTCATGCAGACGTGTTTGGTAGACAAAGAACAGACTCCTGAAATTAAACAACAGCTGACAGAAAATAAATATAGGAAGACTGTGATTTGATGAAGAGTCTGGCTTATTGATGGTGACCACTGCCACAGATCAAGAGCCAGTCAGAAAAAAGAGAAACATCCATTTTGATCCAAACTGTCCAAAGCAAACTTACTTTGAGATGGAGGTGATGGGTGGAGCAGCAGCAAAGGCAGATGGAGGGAGAACCTGTGGACAGTGGACAGACGACAGCACAGTGTCAACACACACATAAACACCAACATAAGAACATTCACAGACACAGAAATATGCACACAAACTATTTTTTTGACCAAACTTTGATGAAGTTTGTAACAGTGAGTGAGTGAAACACACAGAAGCAGCACACTTACTCTGTGACCCAGGACCCCACACAGTCTCACTGTGCGGGGTCCTGGGTCTGCTGACGTTGGCCTCAACGTTCGGCCTCTGCTCCTTCATGAGGAGCATGAAGGCATTTGGCGGCTTTTTGACGTACGGCCGATCGTCCTGCTGCTGGGTTTCACACTTCCTCTTTCTACGGGACGAAAACAGAGTGAGAGCTCATGTCACCGCTGTGGAAATGTTAAGAGAAACTCAATAATATAAGACGTGTGTAAATGTAACCTTGTCTGTGCTGTGCTGTGCTGTGCATTAAAGTCATTAACAGACGCTGTGGTATCGCAGATCATCATTTGTTGTTCATACATTTACACTGGTTACAGTCGATACTCCCTGCAGAGGTAATTATTAGTCCTTGGATGTTAATAAGTTGAGTTGACAGCCATGTACAGTATGTTGTAGTACCTAAGAGGCCAGCAGAGGGCAGACTGAGAGTGTTAGAGCTGTGAAGGTCAATGTTGTTGTGCACGCAGAAGAAGCGTGTAACGTAACATGTAATGTGCTACAAAATGGTTAAGTAAAGACCAGGAACATAAGTTCAATGTGTGGACAGTGGATTATTATATCAACGATGCAACAGACACTGATTCTAATATATTCATGCAGTCATATTTAGTAGACAAAGAACAGACTCCTGAAATCAAACAACAGCTGACAGAAGTTAAATATAAGAAGACTGTGATTTGATAAAGAGTCTGGCTTATTGATGGTGACCACTGCCACAGATCAAGAGCCAGTCAGAAAAAAGAGAAACATCCATTTTGATCCAAACTGTCCAAAGCAAACTTACTTTGAGATGGAGGTGATGGGTGGAGCAGCAGCAAAGGCAGGTGGAGGGAGAACCTGTGGACAGTGGACAGACGACAGCACAGTGTCAACACACACATAAACACCAACATAAAAACATTCACTCCTCCTTGAACTGCCACCTTATTGTGGTGGAGGAGTTTGAGTACCCGAATTATCCTAGAGGCTATGTTGTCCGGGGCTTAATGCCCCTGGTAGGGTCTCCCAAGGCAAACAGGTTCTAGGTGACGGGTCAGACTAAGAGCAATTCAAAAAGCCCCTCAAATTAAATCAAGGAAGCGTACGTCGCCCGGATGGGCGTCACCGGGGCCCCGCCCTGGAGCCAGGCCTGGGGTTGGGGCTCGCAGGCGAGCGCCTGGTGGCCGGGTCTTTGCCCACGGAACCGGCCGGGCACAGCCCGAAGGAGCGACGTGGGCCCGCCTTCCTGTAGGCCCACCACCCGCAGGAAGGATCAGAAGGGGCCGGTGCTATGTGATATGGGTAGCAGTCGTGGGCGGGGGCCCCGACAACCCAAACCCTGGACAACGACTCTGGCTATGGGGACATGGAATGTCACCTCACTGTGGGGGAAAGAGCCTGAGCTAGTGCGGGAGGTTGAGCGGTACCGGCTAGAGATAGTCGGGCTCACCTCCACGCACAGTCTGGGCTCTGGAACCCAACTCCTTAAGAGAGGCTGGACTCTCTTCTACTCTGGAGTTGCCCGCGGTGAGAGGCGGCGAGCTGGTGTGGGCTTGCTTATAGCTCCCCAGCTCAGCCGCCATGTGTTGGAGTTCTCCCCGCTGAGCGAGAGGGTTGCTTCCCTGCGCCTTCGGGTTGGGGATAGGTCTCTCACTGTTGTTTCAGCCTACGGGCCGAACAGTAGCGTAGAGTACCCGGCCTTCTTGGAGTCCCTGGGAGGGGTACTGGAAAGAGCTCCAACCGGGGACTCCATTGTTCTGCTGGGAGACTTCAATGCTCACGTGGGCAGCGACAGTGACATCTGGAGGGGTGTGATTGGGAGGAACGGCCTCCCCGATCTGAACCTGAGTGGTGTTCTGTTATTGGATTTCTGTGCTAGTCACAGTTTGTCCATAACGAACACCATGTTCAAGCATAAGGGTGTCCATCATTGCACGTGGCACCAGGACACCCTAGGCCGGAGGTCAATGATCGACTTTGTAGTCGTATCATCTGACCTTCAGCGGTATGTCTTGGACACTCGGGTAAAGAGAGGGGCTGAGCTGTCAACTGATCACCACCTGGTGGCGAGTTGGATTCGCTGGCAGAGGAAGAAGCGGGACAGACTTGGCAGACCCAAACGTACCGTGAGGGTCTGTTGGGAACGTCTGGCGGAACCCGCTGTCAGGGAAGTTTTCAACTCCCACCTCCGGGAGAGCTTCAACCAGATCCCGAGGGAGGTTGGAGACATTGAGTCCGAATGGACCATGTTCTCCACTTCCATTGTTGATGCAGCCGTCCGTAGCTGTGGCCGTAAAGTCGGCGGTGCCTGTCGTGGCAGCAACCCCCCAACCCGGTGGTGGACACCGGAAGTAAGGGATGCCGTCAAGCTGAAGAAGGAGTCCTATCGGGCCTGGTTGGCTCATGGGACTCCTGAGGCAGCTGATGGGTACCGGCAGGCCAAGCGTGCGGCAGCTCGGGCGGTTGTAGAAGCAAAAACTCGGGTCTGGGAGGAGTTCGGGGAGGCCATGGAGGAGGACTACCGGTTGGCCTCGAGGAAATTCTGGCAAACCGTTCGGCACCTCAGGAGGGGGAAGCAGCTTTCTGTCAACACTGTTTACAGTGGAGGTGGGGAGCTGTTGACCTCGACTGGGGATATTGTCGGGCGGTGGAAGGAATACTTCGAGGATCTCCTCAATCCCTCTGTCATGTCTTCCGTAGAGGAAGCAGAGACTGGGGACTTGGAGGTCGATTCATTCATCACCGGGGCTGAAGTCACTGAGATAGTTCGCAAGCTCCTCGGTGGCAAAGCGCCGGGGGTGGATGAGATCCGCCCTGAGTACCTCAAGTCTCTGGATGTTGTAGGACTGTCTTGGTTGACACGCCTCTGCAGCATCGCGTGGCAGACAGGGACAGTGCCTCTGGACTGGCAGACTGGGGTGGTGGTCCCTCTTTTTAAAAAGGGGGACCGGAGGATGTGTCCCAACTATCGGGGGATCACACTCCTCAGCCTCCCTGGGAAAGTCTATTCCAGGGTACTGGAGAGGAGAATCCAGCCGATAGTCGAACCCTGGATTCAAGAGGAACAATGCGGTTTTCGTCCTGGCCGTGGAACACTGGACCAGCTCTATACCCTCCACAGGGTGCTTGAGGGTTCATGGGAGTTTGCCCAACCAGTCCACATGTGCTACGTGGAGAGGGCATTTGACCGTGTCCCTCGCGTCATTCTGTGGGAGGTGCTCTGGGAGTATGGGGTTGGAGGCCCTCTGTTGAGGGCTGTACAGTCCCTGTACAACCGGAGCAGGAGCTTGGTCCGCATTGCCGGCAGTAAGTCGGACCTGTTCCCAGTGCATGTTGGACTCCAGCAGGGCTGCCTTTTGTCACCGGTTCTGTTCATCATTTTTATGGACAGGATTTCTAGGCGCAGCCAGGGGCCGGAGGGGGTTCGGTTTGGGGGCCGGCAGATTTCGTCTCTGCTTTTCGCGGATGATGTTGTCTTGTTGGCTACCTCGAGCCAGGACCTTCAGCATGCGCTGGGGCGGTTCACAGCCGAGTGTGAAGCAGCTGGGATGAGAGTCAGCACCTCCAAGTCTGAGGCCATGGTTCTCGACTGGAAAAAGGTGGCTTGCTCCCTTCAGGTTGGGGGAGAGTTCCTGCCTCAAGTGGAGGAGTTTAAGTATCTTGGGATCCTGTTCACGAGTGAGGGAAGGATGGAACATGAGATTGACAGGCGGATCGGTGCAGCGGCTGCAGTAATGCGGTCGCTGTATCGGTCTGTCGTGGTAAAGAAGGAGCTGAGCCGAAAGGCGAAGCTCTCAATTTACCGGTCAATCTACGTTCCTACCCTCACCTATGGTCATGAACTTTGGGTCATGACCGAAAGAACGAGGTCCCGGATACAAGCGGCTGAAATGAGTTTCCTCCGCAGGGTGGCGGGGCGCTCCCTTAGAGATAGGGTGAGGAGCTCTGTCCCCCGGGAGGAGCTCAGAGTAGAGTCGCTGCTCCTCCGCATCGAGAGGAGTCAGCTGAGGTGGCTCGGGCATCTCTACCGGATGCCCCCTGGACACCTCCCTAAGGAGGTGTTCCAAGCATGTCCCACCGGGAGGAGGCCCCGGGGAAGACCCAGGACACGCTGGGGTGACTATGTCACTTGGCTGGCCTGGGAACGCCTTGGGATCCCCCCGGAAGAGCTGGAGGAAGTGTCCAGGGAGAGGGAAGTCTGGGCGTCCCTGCTCAGACTGCTCCCCCAGCAACCCGCCCCGGATAAGCGGAAGACAATGGATGGATGGATGGATAAAAACATTCACAGACACAGAAATATGCACACAAACTATTTTTTGACCAAACTTTGATGAAGTTTGTAACAGTGAGTGAGTGAAACACACAGAAGCACCACACTTACTCTGTGACCCAGGACCCCGCACAGTCTCACTGTGTGGGGTCCTGGGTCTGCTGACGTCGGCCTCAACGTTTGGCCTCTGCTCCTTCATGAGGAGCATCAAGGCATTTGGCGGCTTTTTGACGTACGGCCGATCGTCCTGCTGCTGGGTTTCACGCTTCCTCTTTCTACGGGACAAAAACAGAGTGAGAGCTCATGTCACCGCTGTGGAAATGTTAAAAGAAGCTCAATAATATAAGACGTGTGTAAATGTAACCTGTGCTGTGCTGTGCTGTGCTGTGCTGTGCTGTGCATTAAAGCCATTAACAGACACTGTGGTATCGCAGATCATCATTTGTTGTTCATACATTTACACTGGTTACAGTCGATACTCCCTGCAGAGGTAATTATTAGTCCTTGGATGTTAATAAGTTGAGTTGACAGCCATGTACAGTATGTTGTAGTACCGAAGAGGCCAGCAGAGGGCGGACTGAGAGTGTTAGAGCTGTGAAGGTCAATGTTGTTGTGCACGCAGAAGAAGCGTGTAACGTAACATGTAATGTGCTGCAAAATGGTTAAGTAAAGACCAGGAACATAAGTTCAATGTGTGGACAGTGGATTATTATATCAACGATGCAACAGACACTGATTCTAATATATTCATGCAGTCATATTTAGTAGACAAAGAACAGACTCCTGAAATCAAACAACAGCTGACAGAAGTTAAATATAAGAAGACTGTGATTTGATGAAGAGTCTGGCTTATTGATGGTGACCACTGCCACAGATCAAGAGCCAGTCAGAAAAAAGAGAAACATCCATTTTGATCCAAACTGTCCAAAGCAAACTTACTTTGAGATGGAGGTGATGGGTGGAGCAGCAGCAAAGGCAGATGGAGGGAGAACCTGTGGACAGTGGACAGACGACAGCACAGTGTCAACACACACATAAACACCAGCATAAGAACATTCACAGACACAGAAATATGCACACAAACTATTTTTTTGACCAAACTTTGATGAAGTTTGTAACAATGAGTGAGTGAAACACACAGAAGCAGCACACTTACTCTGTGACCCAGGACCCCGCACAGTCTCACTGTGTGGGGTCCTGGGTCTGCTGACGTCGGCCTCAACGTTCGGCCTCTGCTCCTTCATGAGGAGCATCAAGGCATTTGGCGGCTTTTTGACGTACGGCCGATCGTCCTGCTGCTGGGTTTCACGCTTCCTCTTTCTATGGGACAAAAACAGAGTGAGAGCTCATGTCACCGCTGTGGAAATGTTGAGAGAAGCTCAATAATATAAGACGTGTGTAAATGTAACCTGTGCTGTGCTGTGCTGTGCTGTGCTGTGCTGTGCTGTGCATTAAAGCCATTAACAGACACTGTGGTATCGCAGATCATCATTTGTTGTTCATACATTTACACTGGTTACAGTCGATACTCCCTGCAGAGGTAATTATTAGTCCTTGGATGTTAATAAGTTGAGTTGACAGCCATGTACAGTATGTTGTAGTACCAAAGAGGCCAGCAGAGGGCAGACTGAGAGTGTTAGAGCTGTGAAGGTCAATGTTGTTGTGCACGCAGAAGAAGCGTGTAACGTAACACGTAACGTGCTGCAAAATGGTTCAGTAAAGACCAGGAACATAAGTTCAATGTGTGGACAGTGGATTATTATATCAACGATGCAACAGACACTGATTCTAATAATATTCATGCAGACATGTTTGGTAGACAAAGAACAGACTCCTGAAATCAAACAACAGCTGACAGAAAATAAATATAAGAAGACTGTGATTTGATGAAGAGTCTGGCTTATTGATGGTGACCACTGTCATAGATCAAGAGCCAGTCAGAAAAAAGACAAACATCCATTTTGATCCAAACTGTCCAAAGCAAACTTACTTTGAGATGGAGGTGATGGGTGGAGCAGCAGCAAAGGCAGATGGAGGGAGAACCTGTGGGAGCTCATACAGCAGCTCTCGAGTCCTACACAGATAAAGAGAGACAGACAGACGCATCAGACAGTTGAAAGAGTGTGTGTGACGATGCAAACTGAAGCTCAGTCTCTGTGTTCACTCGTGTGTGTCTTTGCATTGATGTGTGTGTGTTACTTACAGCTGTCCGACACAGCGCAGGTTTTGGGTGAATCCGCCAGTGATCCTCACCACTGGTACATCATTATTCTGGAGACACAAACACACAGAGAACAGGGGCATCATGTACAATGGGTTCGTACGCACAAAACGTTCACGGCAAGGTTCAGATGTGTCAAGAGTGAAATGACCGTGGAAATGTGCGGTGCCTCACGCCAACTTCATGGCTTTAGAGGTGATGCTGGGGTGTGCACATCAGAGACACATGAACAATTAACACTGATGAAGAATTAACACACACACACACACACACACACACACACACACACACACACACACACACACACACACACACACGTATCTGCAATTACATGAGTGGATATAAAAGCATGCGCAAAGTGGTGCAAAAAATACCGTTAAAAACAATGGCTGCTTCGAAGATATTGCAAATGGTGCAATACAAAGAGAGCGTGTGTTCAGAGACAGAGAGGATTTACTGGCACATGATGACAACTGGCTCATCAGCCGCTTTAAGTTCCCGAGGGCAGCTCTCCTTGAACTGTGCGCAGAGCTGCGGCCGGCCAAGGAGCGCAACACAGCGAGGAGCCGTGCGCTGCCTCCATTTTTACGGACGCATGTTCTGCTTTAGTTCAAAACATTTATGGAGCAGATACAGTTACTTTACAGATATGGATTTTACATGAATTTAACTTCTCAGCAACATATAAAGTTGTTAAATTTGTCTTCAAGTGGACCAGCTCTAACATTAAAATGCCGCTTCAATGCATCACAATTAATAATCTTATATAAACATATTTAGCTAATGTTAGCTGCGTGCGTTCACTGAGAGTCAAGAGGATCTATCTAGCCTTAACTCTGAGTGATGGATCTGTTCCTGCATGTCAAAGTATGACAGTTAGTTTGCTGTTGAAGTACTTACTGAAAAGGTTTGATGCTCAAGGATCGCTCGGTTTGGTTCTCTGAACTTCTCTCAATAAAATATTGCTGTGTTGTCGATGCAAAAGTGTGACACGTTCTGGTGAAATGAAGCGGCTCTCGCTCTATATATACACTTGGTTTAGAATGGACAATAGATGTCATGTGTTCTGATTCTGATTCTCTGAGTCCATTCTAAAGCATCACCTGACAGCCAGAGTTCATCTGTAAACATGGTGCCCATTATCAATGTCCCCATGTCCTTCTCTCCCCGATGGAAAACTCTTGATTTCAGTCCATGTGCACTTTAAAAGTTGTCCACTCTGAGCTGCAGGGACAAATGTCCACACTAAGTCTTCATTATATTCAACACTTCATATGTGAGCTGCAGCTCAGTGTCCTGAACGTAACATTTCATTAAAAAAAAACAAAAAACCCAAATGTTGAAAACACTGAATCAGATTAACAAACACTTTCAAACACAATAAAACAGAGCAGAGGATAAAACATGTCAGTGAGATTTAATGAGAAACTGACCACATCATTTAATTCTGAGCCTTGGGCACATGTTGAGACGTTCATTAACACCATTTTCAACAAGCTGCATTTATTTAACAATGAAACATTTGTTTTTTATAACACATCTGTGGACACAAGCATGTGTAACACCTGATGAATCCAACATTTTCCATATAACAGAGGCATTAAACAATTTAAAGGTGAATAAATACATTTCAAAAGTAAAGTTGAGGTCATTTGAAAATAACAGACAGTCATATAATGTGCAGTGTGAAGAAGCAGCTCCTCTGTGTGGACGCACAACACTTGGCCATACATCATGTGATTATCATCAGAAACCCAGTGAGCAAAAAGTGGTCCAAAAAACGTCAAAAAGACGTGTTCTTCGTACATCCAGAAGACGTCCTCAGAGAAGCCAGAATGAAAGTTTTTTTTACGTCTTTTCCAGACGTTGAATAGATGTTTAACTTTCAATGTTATATAGACGTTATTAAAATACGTTTTCTGCACGTCAGAAAGCATGTTTTTACTACATCTTTCCTAGACGTTGAAAAGACGTTTTACTTTCAATGTTATATAGACATCATTAAAATACGTTTTCAGGATGTCATAAAGGTTACAGGCGTCATTAAACTAAGTTTTCAAACAAAATTGTTTAACATCATGAAGACCTCAAGGTGTCAGAATGAACATTATTGCGTCTTGGACATTGTTATTTACTAATTCCAATACGTTTTAGACAATTATTGGACATCCAGAAATCCTGAATGTATGTCAACATAGCCCACATTTTCTCTGGCTCTTCAATTTTTTTATTTATTTATTACTTTTTTTTAAGCAGGGTTTACTAGTAACAACATCTTATCAAAGTTGTATACTTCACCTGTTCAAGCTTTCTACATTGTATAACAGCTTCGTTACACTCTGGTCATTGCATTTCATGGTAGACTGTATCTGATGCAACATTCTACATGGATTTTCCACAACAGACATGATTTCTGACATAATTGTTTTTAATATGACCTGTAACAAACCAGAAATATAAAAAATGACAAAAAACAGTTTTATACGAAGAAATCTAGAAAAACACTGAACTTTCTGAACAGAAACTCGCTCACACAATCTCACTTTCACACACTCACAATAACTCTCTTTCCCACTCACAAGCTCACTCTCACAACAAACAAGCAAAACTTTTTTAACGACAAGAATGTATATGAAAATATAAAACACTGAACTCACATTAACACCCCCCCCCCACCCACCCCCCCACACACACACAATTAAAGTAAATGCACACACTTATCAGAAAGTTTGTTACTGGTTTAGAGGTATATATATACGTGTGTGTGTGTGTGTGTGTGTGTGTGTGTGTGTGTGTGTGTGTGTGTGTGTGTGTGTGTGTGTGTGTGTGTGTGTGTGTGTGTGTGTGTGTGAGTGTTTAAAGCAACTTTTACAGGCCTAATCATCTATTAGTTTGGCCACTTTGAATAAGTATTTGTGGCTCTAGAGCTTGGAAAAAATATTGCGTGACTGTACGTGTGATAATATTTCTTTCAGTTTCGCTCTGAGAAAGTGACTGCAGTGACCCTAACCCAATTTCCATTAGAGTCAATTGTTACTGAGAAATTTGACTTTTTGACCAAATATAGGCCCTATACTTGATTTAGAAATGTATAGCTACCTCAGTAGTCTAAATAAAAAATCCAAAAAAAATATTCGTGGGATAAGAGCGAAATGTGTGATTTGTTATGCCCTTCCCTTTGAATAATATCCATTTTTTTGGTTGTCCTTTTGTTGTTCACGTCAAATTGTTGACACAACATCTTCACCTGAGTGGGACAGTGTTTGATTTTGATGCCAACCCTGGCTCATTAACATAGGCCTATTTAAGACAAGTAAGGCTTATATGTCACATCATTACAGTCAGGAGATCATCAGCTCTGCAGGTATACTCTGTATACCCAAACAAAACTATACTGTAGTCCATGTGGTAAAGGTTTGAACAATGAAACCGCGTATATATTTTTTATTTATTTTTGGGCATGTTAAGCACACTTCATCTCACATAAATTGCAATACATCACGTGAGCGAAAAGGGCTACAGTAAAAAGCTTATAGCTTATCAAAGTCCTGCCCCAATTACTTCACGTAAATTATTAGTTTTGACATCCACACAAACATACACCAGCAGCTAGCTGGTCCAAAGTCCAGAGTCCAAACCTTGGCATTCAGAGAGTCCAAACACAATCCCATAGTCTCAATCTTCAACTAACAACAGCTTCGCCTTGTTGTTACCTGTCTCAGTCAGTATTCGTGTGTTATCTCCCATTGATGTTCAAACTGGCAGTGACCTTGACAGTGTTTTCAAAACAGTCTTTCCACGAGTGGTATGTTGACTCTTCCCCAAATTGCCGAGCTTTTCTGGTGATGTCTGCATTGTTTTTGGTGAGATTTATGAAGACGTTCTTTCCAAATTGACCCGTGCATATGAAACAGTTGAGGGTCCTGTCACTATGCCTCCTGATCATGTATCCTGGCTACTTGGCCAAGGAGATATCCCTTTGGCTAAATGGTTAGGAGGCATGACTCTAACACGGGAGTCTGTGATTCGGAGCCCGCCTGGGCCCTCTTCACCATGCCACACATAGTGTGCGCATGTATTCATGTGAGTGTGTTAGGCTATGTGGTGAGTTTCAAATGACATAAGCCACAGTAGCTTCACAATCACATAAATGGCCTACATACATTTTCTTATTCATAAAGGTAGCCAAATTATGATCCAAATTTTTAGTTTTGGAGTACTTCAAAACTCATCATGATCATCATGATCATTGTCAGATGCTGATGCAACAGCTGACAGGACAATTTCATCAAATAGGCCTAATCCTGGATGTCCAAGGCAGAGCGTCTATTTGCAACTTATTTTGGTAGACGTCCAGACCAGGTCAGGCTGGATGTGCAATCACAATGTTATTTATCAACTAATTCTGGATGTCATATAGACGTCCAGATCATGGCCAACTAAAACGTCTTTTTGCAACTCATTTTGGCTGTCTGTAGACATCCAGAATTGGGTCAGGCTGGACATATAACAGCGATTTCATTTATCAACTAATTCTGGATGTCGTATAGACGTCCAGATCATGGCCTGGACGGGCCGACGTGATATCAACTCGTCTTGGACGTCCATGGACGTTGCCTGCTCAGTGGGAAGCTTTGTAGTTCATGGTTATATTTAGTTTTAGAAAAACAAAATGCTTTGCATTTTAATAGAAAATGATTCCAAAGTCTCCAGACTTTCCTTCTGATATGCAGTTACGTATTTCTGTTCATTGAGTTTTCTGCAACTAAATCACATTCATCTAACCTGCAAGTCAACATTGGCCATTATTATTAAGGAGTGGGACCTGAAGAGGGGAGTATTTAAATGTTATTGCTGATAATGCATATTATTCCATCCATCACACCTACAGCTGCTGACGTATCACAGTTACAGCTACAACTCCAACATCCAACTCCAACATCCCCATATTCTACAATTACAGCATTTACCAGCAAGCAGCAGTCAGTGTCTCCATGTGGCCGTGTGTGGCGCAGGGCACCACCTGCTCCTTCCAGTTTTAGCTCCAACCTCCACCTAAAGTCTCTGACAGTGAGTTTCCAGCCAGTCACTCCCAGCTGCTCCCAACAGTATTCAGCAATCAGCTTCCACCTCAGCCTTTGCCTGAACACCTGAGCAGACAGTCTGGGCTTTCCACAGTCTTGTTGAGCCAAAATGAAAAGTCTTTTTCAAAGTTAAACACAAACATCCAGAATGTTTTGTTTTGTTTTGTTTTGTTTTGTTTTGTTTTGTTTTGTTTTGTTTTGTTTTGTTTTGTTTTGTTTTGTTTTGTTTTGTTTTCTGGGGTGATGGGGCATTTTTGAAGTAATGATAAAGATCAGTGTGAGACAAATGAATATGCTTTTGTTTTCATCATTTTTATCACTATGTAAACTTTTTTTTGCTTATACTATAAAGTCAGTTTCATTTAACTGGGCTTTTAAATGTTAGTAGTAAATATTAATAATTCAAAAACACACTTTGTACGGTGCTCGATGTCTTCCTTTTCTTAAAACAGACAGAAAGCACAAATGTTAGGCCACTTTTTCTGGCCTCGGTTTTGGGGGAAAAGGGTGGAGGCTTGTGTGAGGATGCACAGTACTTCATGCTCTCACTCAAACACACTTTGTTCTAATGACAAAACATCAAGGTGTCTTCTGCCAAAGCAGATGAGGATTCACTGCTGCTGCTGACGTCACTGCAAATAGTCACATCCACAAAATCTTGACAGAAGTCTGGATGTAGTTTCCTGGAGGAGGAAGGGATAACATGCCCATTAATTCATCCATGCATCCAACTTCTTCCTCCCTCCCACAGTTTCCATCTCTACCTCCACCCACTGCCTGCATCCTCATCATCCATCATTAAGGTTCTGGCATACAGCAGTTGTATTCCTCTGCTTCACCTACCATCAGTAAGCTGCAGCATCAGCCTCCGCCTGGAGCTCCTGCCAGATATTTACAGCCACATCCACCTACAGCACCCACCAGGAAGCTCGTGGTCTTCAATCATCACTCCTGCCAGCTCCATCTCCAGCCACTTCGTTCAGCTCTGCCAACCTGTTCCAGCCCAACCAATCAATAAGGTGCCAAAAAAAGTGCAAAATTAACAGAGCAGCTGGTGAAAGTGCATTTGACAGGAGTAATAACACATTTTCAGGCCTTTATATTTTGTCTCCTCTCAGGCAAACATCAGCTGGTGGATCAACATTGTTTCCAAAGGCATCCTCAAACTGTCCCTGGGTCAGGTGTCAATCATAGTGAAGTCCAACCTGTGTCACACTGATCGCACGTCCCCCAAAGGGCTCATAGAACACCATCAATAAACTGAGTCAAGTCACACATTTGCGATTTCATTGATTTTAATTGTCTTGTACTTACTGATATTTAAGGTTGCTATGCCGATATGATCACTTTGCACCAGCCACACATTCAGCGCTGTTTTGCAGTACCTAGACATCACCAATAAAGGACACCCGTCCTTCAAAACAGCTGTTATTAGATATATCAAGTATGTAAATTGTATTTGAAGCCAAACTTAAAGTGCTTATGTACAGATAATTGTATAGTTATGAGCTTAAAGGTTGAATTCAATACCTACAATAAATAAAGTTTTAACCCTCTTTTTCGTAACTTTGCATGCATGGCAAACATGTGCTAACATACACACTTGTGTCATTCTTTACCAATGATGCAGCTATACTTTAGCCACACATCTGACTGAATTTGGCAGGTCCTCACTGTGCACTCTAGAGGGCAGTGGACACTCATAATTCAACTTTGAAATCCACTAAGTGAAGACACACACAATGCCATGCCACCACTTCTAGTCTTTCAAAATAAAACAACCATATATCAAATTAATAATTTGCCTGGTTGTCTTCCCACTGTCAGAAAAATGATGTCAGGTCAGTGATGTTCACCCACCACAGCTTAATATAGTCTCTGATGATTGCATGTCTGTGGAAATTGACCAGCTATTCATTCTTATATATGATCAGTGTCTTCACTTCTCAGAGAGATTGTTCTGTCAGAACACAGCTAATCAGATAACCATTTAACCATAGCCAACCATTAAGGCACACTCATCAGTGGTGTTAGAAAAAATTAGTGATAGAAAAACTGAAATTAGTTTCAGAATGCACTGATAATGTTCTCTTTTGATCTGCTAATCAGTGACTGTTTGATGTTGGCACTAAGTTAATTAGAAATTTAATATATCACATTAGTACCCATTTATCACACAAATGTAATTACAAAGTACATCCTCTCTGTTTAGGCTCACAGTCAGAGGGAAAACTCAGCAGATTGTTCAACTAGATTGCTTCATTAAACCTGATATTATCAGAAACAGATGCCCTCATGTTTTCACTTCATCATAAGGATGTAATGTGATTAATGTGACAGTTGACTGATCTCCAGTGAAACTCTGTGGTGTGTATGCTTCATTAACAACCACTGCAGTTCCACATCTTTAAAGCCTCTCACACCTCTGTGTTTCAATCATTCTGCTTGATTAGACTCTTCTTGAAATTACACGGAGCTAGGATGGATCTACACGAGGTCATCAAAGCACCAATAAGAATAAAAAAAGTCTAAGTGGTCCTTAACAAGTGGCCCTGAAGAGTGAGAGGATGTCAAACAATGGGTACCATGGGTGTGCAGGCCCTTGAAATGTTTCTTTAGCTTTTTACTCAAGAAGTAGAAAAAAACTTGGGAAATGCAAAACACCTGAAAAATTAAACAGGTAATGCTAAAGCACCATGTAAGAGCCTCAGGCAGCATTTAATGGCATTTTTAATGACAATAGTTTGAGACCCACTTAACAGTTTAATACATACTGGCCTTCTGAAAATGTGGGTGTCCCCATGTTCATAAATGCTGTAACTTAACACACTTAAGTATTCACTTTACAAGACATAATACTAAAGGTAAGGGTAAAGGTAAAGGTAACACCTCCTAATAATATGAAGCATGGCAATGAAAGCTGAAATCCAAAGTCCATTTAAACATAGCCATATTCTGACCTGGACAAAGCTCTTCTCTTCTCTTCTCTTCTCTTCTCTTCTCTTCTCTTCTCTTCTCTTCTCTTCTCTTCTCTTCTCTTCTCTTCTCTTCTCTTCTCTTCTCTTGTATTTTCAGTCTGAACAGAACCACCTCAGCCTGCCACTTGTCACTCACCTAAAATTTCTTCACAGCATCGCTCACCGTTACTCCCAAAGCATTTACCAAGTCTGCATGTTTCCTTGGCTGCAGCTCACTCTCTGATTGACTCTGACTGGATGCTGCGCAGGAGGAGGTTAAGATACAGCAACTACAGGAGCAACAATGCGAGGCCAAATCTTCCCCCAAGCAAGAAAAAGAACTGGCATGAATGTGCAAATACGAATGGGTTGTATGCTCCTTCACAAACTGAAACCCAGAAAACATGTTTTGGACTGTGTGCCACCAAGAAAGATAAATGCAGGCGTGTAACTGAAACCTTTGAGTCGTTCTTAAAAATCTGCTCTTCAATAGGCCTTTTTAGTGTGAGGGGTCTAAAAATAACTGAAGGAACTGAAGGAACAAATCATCCACTATGTCCTTCCCACAACTGTAGGTTGACATCTTGAGTTTGTTTTTCTTGCAGCAGCCACATTTCTATTTCTTGTCTGAACTGTCCTTTTTTTTTTTCTCATTAATGGAACTCGGTAAGACCGACAGCAGTAAATGCAGTTTTGTTAAGGAATAAACCAGAGAGAGCGACAGCTATTCAGTTAGACATACATTTCAATACCTCTTCATAGACAGCAAAGCAAACATTTCCACTTTACTGAACTGTATGTTTGCCACCTCCAACAAGCAACAATGTTGCTTTGTGCTGTAGTGAGCAATGTCTTTTCTAGTCATAAAAGCTCCTGCTATGGCTTAGTTTTTCCATACGAGAAGCTCTAATGGACTGAACATTAGGCAAGATAAGCTGCAGGCCAAAAATATGTGCATAAATCAGTGTAGCTGTGTTGCTTTTTTTCCTTCCCTATGTGCTTTCTTAGATCAGCTGTAACGATCTGTGACATGAAGTGCTACTGTAGTTGAAGTAACTGGATGTCACTCGAATTTTCCTCCACAGCAGTTAGTATTTACTGGGGAGGTGGACACTGATGGACAGTCGGGCATCAAGGAGACTATCAAGTCAAAACAGTCTGTGTCTGGAAATCAGCTGTGCTGCAGTCTGAAGCAGGCTGCCACTGGAGTCGATATCAGGATGAACTCTTCGAGGGTCTGTCCCACTCCACCTGGTTTCTCACTGGAATGCATGCTGCCTTGCTGGGAACCAGCTGAGCCTCTGCATCCTTTGGAGGAGAATCCAAGCTCAAAACGGGCACGTCTCCACCTTTGGCGTCATAAGAGGCAGACATGTCCTGTCCTTGAAACACAGTATTCTGACAGTGCGTCTCCCTCACACTGCTGCTGCTGCTGCTGCTGCTGCTGTTACAGAGCGGGTTGGGCTGTGACACACACACGGCTCCATTGCTCAAGTCTGAATTCTCCAAGTGAAAGAAGGTGCTGTTTTCTCTAATCGCCAGTCCAAAGCTCTCAAGCATATCCATTACTGATGGTGTGGATGAGCCACTGGGTGCCTCCTCTTCAATAAGACTCAGAGTGGGCAAGATGTCCACCAACTCTGCCATCTCCATTGGCCGGATTACCTCAGTGATGCTGGAAGGAAAGTCCTGCCCCTCGCTGTACGACTCCTGTGTGTCCAAAACAGTGTACCCCATTTCCAACTGTGTTATAGCAGCAGGCTCTAGTCCTGATTCGATTAATGCGCTTGCGCATCCCAATTCTGACTGGCCGATGCTCGTCAAGTCTACAGTTGATTGGGCGGCGATGTCCACAGGGTATCCCCCCTTGGCGACGCCCTCTGCTAACACCAGCGTGGCCTCTTCAGGGACAGCCATGATTCCTGCTTGAGCGGAGACCTCGGCAGTGACAACGTTTGGCGGAGTCACGCTGACCAAACAGTCTGAAAGGGAAGTTGGAAGACAAAAAACAAGTTCAAATCTTACTCAAGTTCAAGCAAGTTACAGTAATTCAGCTTTGTAGTGAACAGGCTAAAGGAAGATGCTGACCTTGGTAAACATCATAGCTGCTCAACATGAACACGTTAACTGATGTTAGCGTTAAGCTCAAAGCACTGTTATGCTAAAGAAGCATCTTGTTATGACAGCAGTCATATCTCCAATAGGAATTTGCATACTGCATCTCTCACACATTATTTTATATTCAGCATTCAGCACCTTCCCATATTTAATATCAATCTAATGAACTAAGAACCTAAAGAATTTTATTAGCTTGTCTGTGTCAGACCTGAAAACAGCACTAGAATCTAATTTGATTCACACTTATCCACCCCCACCTCATCACTGTACCTGTAATGGCTTGTCTCTGTGCTTGTATCCGATGGGGCCACGTCAGTCTGGCAGTCAAACTCTCCTCCTCTTCTTCACCATCAGGACGCGCAGGCGGGTCTCCACCCATCACCAGGCCTAGAGGCACCGCCCCCACCCACTGCTTGGATCGAACGCACTGCAGGCAGTCCATAATCCAGCGGGCATCCCTCCACACCACATCCAGCCGCTGCAGACACGGGAGAATAAATGGCAACAGAGAAACTGTTGAATTAAATCTACTGAAATCGCATTAAGTCATCCCTTTTTCTACACTTAATCACATACACTGACGGGTGAGTCCAAGTAAAAGCCTTTATTTCTTATTCATTTCCCTCATCAAACCCATATCAATCACAGAAGGAGAGCTGTACAAAATGAAAAGCAGACAAAAGAAGAATTTTGAAGCTTTGAGCAGACTGAGGCGCATCAGCATGTTGAACTGTCCTGTACTGTATGTTTGACGACCTCTTCTTTCAAGTATTCAGCCTTCTTTTGTGTCTGCTTCCATGTTCGTACCTGGGACAGCTCAGTGATGTGGTTCAGACGCTCTCGGGCTTCCTGCACCTCCTTGGTGTCCAGCGCCTCCCGCAGAGCCTGCTGGGCCAGATGAGTGTCCAGCTCCAGCCTCACCCAGGCCTGGCAGTACTGGGACAGGAAGTCCCGTTCATACGTCCAGAAGTGAACTGGTGATGAGGCAGAGGTAAGAGGAAAGACAAATCATGACATCAAAGCCCAGAGGAAGCAGCTTCAGAACTCATTAGCACACTTAATCGTACCTTTAGCATTAAATTAGAGTCAAAACAAATTCTAAAGTGAGGATGAGAAGAAGGATCAAAAGGACTAATTAGATCAGAAAAAACAATAAAAGTGACTCATCTTCAAAAGACCCAAAGATCTGATGCTGCACCTCAGAGTGCTTTACATATATTAAACTGTCCAACCAAACCGGTTAGGGTTGAAATGGATTTAATTGGTTCTTTCTGGGGGTATTATTTTTTCCTTTGAAGATCAGACGCATTATTAGTCCTAGTGAGATGTATGCTATATAAAATGACTTCAGTCACTTATGTGATGCTACTGTTATTTAATGGGCTCCAGGACGCGATGCCACTCTTTGTAAGGGAAGGTTACCCCTACCCGAAGGTGTTTAATCTTCACCTCAATGTCCACAGTCGTCCCAGTTTGATAAATGCACTATGAATCACAGTTTTCGTTCTCTCTCTCTCTCTCACCTCTGCTTGACGAACAGTGTGGTACTATCACGACAGGGATCCAGTATTTATAGACTTGTGCAACAACAGTTCTCCACCTACCCAGCTCAAAGATCTGCAGGGGCATGGTGAGCCCAGGCTCCTTGGTCCCCACCAGAGGCCAGTAGCTGGAGCTGAAGTCCTCACTGGGAGGCAGCAGCAGCAGCATGGACATTTTGTCTCCAAACTGCAGCAGCTCGCGGGTGTACACACCATACTGGTACGCCTGTCACAGACACAAAAACACATCCAAGCGTTATGAGAATCTGTTAGAGGCTGCATGCGAAACTGCACTTCATCATGCCTTCTTGAAACAATTCAGAAAGTGATAGTTGAGAAAGGAGCTTTTGGAGGTGGCTGTTTGAAACCAGTGTTACCCTGTAGAGGGGGATGTTGAGCTTTGTCAGGAGATGTGTGACTGCTGCTCTCAGAGACCTGACGAACTCCACCAGCCCGTTGCTCTCCATCAAGCTCTCGTCCTCGCCGCTCAACAGGTTCTGAACACTGCCATTGGTTGTGGTGTAAACATGACTCTGAAGCCATGCCCACTCCTCTCTGTCACGCAAAGACGATGCAGTTAACAAAACACAGCTTGAAACGGTGTGGTTTGTGATGGGCCTGGCTCAGTATGTCACATGCTCAAACTGTGTTACCTGGAAACGTGGGCATTGTGTCGGACCCGTGTGTGGCAGAGCAGATTCGGCAGCCTCTGTGGCACCAGGACCCGGATCTGTTCGACTGAGCTGCACAGTTTAAGGATGCCCACGTACAGACCCGGCTCGGCCCACTGAATGCTGTGCCTGTGGAAGGACAGCTTCTCCTAGACAACAGAGACAGGTACAGTGTCAGGGATTTTGAAATATGTTAACAGGATATAATGTTTAGATGCCTTTTATTCACTGTATCTCCTTGGTTTTAATTTGCTTAGCTAATTTGGTTATGGTTTGCTAAATGAATTCCAGTGTATTTTCAGGGCTATTTGAGTTGCACAGGAAAGAAAAACAAGGCTCAGTAATCAAGTCAGGAAAGTCAATACACTCAATCACTTATGCACTCAGTGCTAAATACATTCTGTTGCACGTAGCTGCTGCTGCTCACAGACTTTTTCTGTGTGTCTCTCTTTCACGCTAACACAAACCCAGGCTCACCTTGAGCTGCTCATAGAGCATGTCCATGGCAGTGGGCTCAGGCAGCAGAGGAGTTCTGCTGCGGTTCTTTTCCAGGCGGGCCAGGGGCATCCAGTGAAGCGGAGGGTCAGGAGGGCTTGGAGTGGTGCAGACAAATCAGGGTACAAATGAAATGCAACCACCACATGGAACCACCAATGAAAACTCTGTTTGATTTATTCATATTGGAATAACACAGTTAGTATAACACCAACAAATGTTGAGTTGGAGACCGTCCTTCAAACAGACGATGGAGGTTAAACCATCCTTTGATGCTGTGTGCTCTCTGTGGAGGAAGGAAAAAATGTCTGACGGGGATTAACTTTCTCACCTGGGAGGGTTCGGGAACTCCTTCAGAGTCACTAGTAAGACGTTGCCCTGCCGGTCTTTCAGAGGCTCGTAGTATACCTGGCCCAGGTCCACTGTTCCCAGCGAAGACTGAAGGCACAGAAAGGCGGAGAGGTAAAACAGAAGCATGAGGATGAATAAATATGAGGATTTTAGGGATTAATGGAGTGAAACACAGGTTCTGGGGTACAGGTATGTAGCCTGAGATAGGGAGACGAGGCACCAGCAAGGGGAGTAGGAGGAGTAAGAGGTAATTAAAATAGCAGTTAACCCATTTTGATGCTTCTTATCGTGCAGAGTAAGCTGCTTAACTTCCTACCTGCAGCTGGGAGACAGCTCTTAAAATGTTGTGCCTGTTCTGAAGGAGGGAGGAGGGAGATGAATGAGCAGAGGAAAGGGCCTGCTGGAGCCACGGCACTTGTTGCCATGCACAGGACAACTAGAAGAAGAAAAAAAATAAATCACATTCAGTTTTAAGCTGCATCTCACGCAGGAAGTACCACAGCCTTCATTTGGAGACTCGGTGAATAACACAATGGAAGACTGGTGTGTCTGATTAGAGAGCAGTTCACTGAACAGCACTTATGTCACGTGTTCAACTGATGGTTCACCTTAGCAAACCAAGGAAAGTCTTGGGTGATGGAGGTGGAGCAGCACTGGATCTCCACCAGCGGGATCTGATCTTCCGCTGTCACCAGGATGTTTTCCATGTGGTAGAACACAGTAGCCAAGTACACACCCCTAATGAGATCAACGTGAGACAGAAAAAAGTGTACAGGTGACTCCAGCTGTGTTACAGTCACACAAGTTTCACTTAACGCGACGTCAATCTGGACTCTGAAATCGTGTGAAGCTTCATTTTTGGCATCAAACAGTCTCTTCAGATGGAAATCTGAGAGAAATCAGAGAATTTCCTCAACTCACACAACAGCCCATAATCCTTCAAGTGAAGTGAAAGCAAGGAAATTAATTTTCACAGGCGAAAATGAAAACGGAGGAGCCGCACTCTTTGAAATGCCTGATCGGGCTGTTATCACTGTCAACGTTTATTTCAAGTTATGCAAATGATGTTTGTGCCTAAAAAATGCATTTAGCTTCAAACCCCAACATTTTGAGCCATCCGTGCTGTCTTCGGCCACTTTTTAAAGCAGTGCTGTTGTTCCTATTCATGCAATTAGACCTTCGCCCCGCTCGTCCACTGCTAGCTGCTGTGGTGAGCGCGCTCCACTGAACACCACTGGCCACATTTCAGTGATTTCAAACGTCATCCCGCTCAAAAGACTACTTCACCACTCTTACAGCTTCTGCAGCTTTAATGCGACTCCTGTTCTTTTTCAATATCCGTAACAGACACCAGCTTGGACTCGGCTTTGTAGTGTACACGGCTGTAATCACATCACATTTAATCCGTTACTCCCCGTACCCTCAAGGCACAGTGGGACAGGTAAGACAAATGGAGCACTACCTCTGTAGGAGACGAACAAACTTGGTGGCGGACTGGAACAGTTGTTTGATGCCTCGAGACACAGACAGACGCTTGCTGGGAGTCTGGGGCTTAGAGCTCTCTGTGGAGAGGAGGAGAGGAGAATCAGACAGGATGAGATCCACTTTACTGCCAAAGCTCTATTCACTGTGCAAGCACAAGATATCTGAATGGGTGGTGAAAACGGTTTCCTCTGTCTTGAAGAGAGCTGATACATGCAGTACATGCTGCTGATAAGAAACTCTGTAAAGATATTATCTTTATGAAACATTATAAAAAAAAGCATGTTTCAGTGTCCTCAGAGTTCATTATGAGTTCTGACTCTAACGGTGCACAACAGAAGACATCAGAACCATTATACATGTACTCGGAAAAAAAGCAATTCTGACACACACTGACTCATACTGAAAGCAGACTTTATGCAAGATTCTTTTCTTTTCTTTTCTTTTCTTTTCTTTTCTTTTCTTTTCTTTTCTTTTCTTTTCTTTTCTTCTTTCATTTGATTCTTTATGTTTTTGTGCATGAAATAACCACCAAAGGTACAGCTTTTTTCCCAGAAGTTTAAAGCAATAGATTTTAATAGAAAAGTAATGAAGAAAATGGGGACTTGTATATATTAGAACACAAAAATTGGCAAATATAGGGGTACTGTGGTGATAAACACAGATTTATGGACTCACATGCTTGCTTGCACTTTTTATATAAAGTACCAGCATTACCTATGCAGAATCCTCTGTAATGTGGCTCTCTGGCATCTTCCAGCAGTTTCCTCACAAGACCCTCATGATTTCTGAACTGTGACTTCACGCCAGTGCACTCTCTCCAACCTGCACAAGGAGAATGGGAAGAAATGAATCCTCGCTTTCATTTTTATGCAATTAGGAAAAATCATTCAAGACATCAAGAGCTCATTTGCAGGCGAGTCCTGAGTGCTGCTTTTCCCAGTCTTGGTGATTAGGAGGCAAGGGCGATTGCATGAGAGACCATCTGTGTGCTATGACTCTGACAGTTTTACTGCTGATTCATTCTGAGCTACTGAAACTCTGCCTTCTTTAAAATTAGATTCAAAAGGATTTACAAGTTAAATTGTGTTACCTAACAGCAGCAACGGGCTGCATATGACTGATATGACCGCTGGGTTTGTATTCTGACTAACTTCTGGATTGACATTCTTATTTTTTGCCTTTGTTCTCCATTTCTAGAACACTGTGTGCCAACTTTTGCGCCATTGTACAGAATAAAGTGGAGAGTAATTGTCAGTAATACAGCGAGAGAAAGAGGATGGCATGTGAGAAAGACTGTAAGCCGAATTCAAACTCAAAGCAGCACGGGTACAAGGCCCATTGACTCACTGTGACATCTTCAACTCTCCATGTTTTAATAATTCAGTAGTCCTACCAGCCGTGAGTGGATTCCACTTCTTTCACATCAAGCTTGGTGTCAGCCAAGTAATTTCATTACTCGGGGACAGAGAGAAAAAGAATGGAGCCCTCTCACAGAGACAAGTCCACATTCATCAAAGTTTGCAGTTCAGCATACTCACTGGAGGGGGCAGCGCTGGCCGGAGCAGAGCACTGAGGCGGGCCCCATCCTTTCACGTTGAAGGCACTCACTCTTACAAAGTAATGCACTCCCTGCATTTGGAGAAGCACAAGATTGTCACCATGCATTAACCGCACGAATCATTCATTGCGACACAATGCAATGACATACCGCTCTCATTATTAGTTCACCTGGTTAAGTAAGACATGAAGGTGGATAACTTTTCTCTTATAGGAAGTGGTTGAGCACAGGTTGAGCACAGTAAGTAAGTTTAGAGCTAACATGTGCATCCTACGTCTGTGTATTATTGCATGTCCCTAAAGCACTTAACTTTGTGTATGTGCATGCACATCTCTGCATGTGTTGAGTATTTGAAGGTACCACATGACTTACTGCTGTGAGTCCGTTGATACTATAGGATGGGTTCTTGGTCTCTGTAACTTGGATTGAGCCAAGGATGCGTTTGAAGCTGGCTGAGGTGCTCCATTCCACTGTGAACACGAAACAATCGCACTGACAGATTATTCTCTGGCTTTACTCAAAGCCCCCATAGGAAAGAAGTGAGGATTTGAGTGTTTACAACGTTGGGGTACTTGCTGTACCTGGGCTTAATCTACTCTTGGCTGCAAAGTATGACATTAACGCAGCTATAAAACCAAGTACCAAAAATAGAGTAGCTAAACTAGATCCATAAATATAAAGCTTTTATACCTGCCAGCCTAAATTATGTGTGAGGCCTTGATTATATCATTCCTCTATTTGTCCTTCAGGTCCATGCTTTGATCATGCCTGCTGCTTTCTTAATTTGTCCCTCCACTCGTCCAACCATCCATCCTTCCATCTACAGCCTTGTTAGTCATGCCTACCTACCTCTGTAACGGGTGATGAGCCCCACGGTGTCTGGCTCTTTGATTACCACAAACAGAGAGGAAGTGCTGGTCACCAGTATGGACACATGACTGGGAGGCCCAGGGAGCTCTGGATGAAAAATTTAGACAGACCAATGATCAAAATGAACACATGCAACAACAAATATATAGAGTGAATAAAAGTACTGCATTGTCTCAGTGCACATCCACAGAGTAATAATTTAGTTTGGTATTTCGACATGAATCTCTTCATCCTGGCCCTCAACCTAACAAACCAGGGTTGCCAGTAAAAGTTTGAGCTTCTATCCTGACACTGAATCTCTACCTGAATCTCTAGCATGGATGCAGTCATAAGCCTCAGATGAAAACCTATCTCTATTTTTCATTTTAAGCACTGAGCTGACACTCGTTTCACTGCACCAAGAGGAGGAGCCGCCGCCTTATTGCCCTTACAATAACACTGTGGTCATAAAAAAGTCAGGGAGGAGAACTGTAAGTGCTTGAAAGACAAATGAAATGAGAACTAAGGAGAGATGTTTCTACAGAGTAAATACAGAAAGTACAGAGGGGACCTGAACCAATGGAGCTCCACCAGGAAGAGGACTTGAGCAGGTTGTTGTAGTAGGGAAAGGACAGCTCGGAGGCCTGATTTAGCAGAACACAGGCTGCACCGAAGCCTGCAGGTGTGGGTCTCTATGCATGTATCAGCCACTATTAAGAGTTTCAATCTGATGCAGGCAGCCACTGGGAGCTGGTGGTGGGAGCGTAGGGCAGAGGGGAATTTGGGAATGCTGATGTCGAGGCACTCTGTTGAATTTTGGATGAGTTAAAAGGGGGCTAAAGGGAGACTTTCAAGAGGGCAGCTGGGAGTCCAGACAGGAAATCAGTAAAACTTAAGCAAGAAGTTGGGTGGAATACCAGATCACTGTGGCCTTGCCATCAGTGATGGAGGGGCTTTGCAGAGGAGAGCTGGAAATACTGCTTCTACCTTGATGAGAGTGATTTTGAAGAGGACATCAATATCAGTATTTCTACCAACTGAGGACTGGAAAGAAACAGGCCTGTGACCTTGTTTGTGTCCCAAGATGTAGTTCAAGAAATGCCACAGGCTGACCCAAGACCACTGACCTGTGTTCTGGAAGTTCTCTCTCATCCGGCAGTACAGTTGCAGCCTGAGGCTCCACAGTCGGATCTGTCTGTGGACGTCAGCCTGTGCCTGAGGCCCCGCCCCTGCCTTCCTCAACAACTCCTTCTTCCTCTCCTCCACCCGTTTTCCCGCCAGTTCCACCAAAGCATCCAGCTTAAGCGCCCACTCCGTCGGCCGGCTCACTGAGAGGAAACACAGAGCAGGAGAAGGGACGGATTCTGAATATGATTTGCACTCAATTAAAGCTGCTCCCGCAGGAATTTCCATGCTATTTATAAACAAATATGCTCATGTTCTGTTTGTTATTTTAAAGCGTGAGACTCACAAATGGGGTTATGTCTGGCTCCCGCCTTTGTCAACACATGGAGCAGAGGGGAATTGTGGGTAAGGGCAGCCACATCCAGGGGGACCAGGCCCTGTTCGCTCACCCTGTTCACCCCCTTCTCCCTCTCTCTCTCCCAGTCCTTCTCTTTCTTCTCTCCTCTCTCCCACATGCTTCCTCCTCCTCCTCCTCCTCCTCCACATGTGGTGTGGTCTCTGGACAGCAGGCTTTGTACAGCCAGAGTGTCCTCGTTTTCCACTGCCTCCCACAGGGTCTTGTACTAATGGGGAGCAGGGGAGAGGGTGCGGGGACCAGTAGGGGGTGGGCGGGTGAGGAGAGGAAGACAGAAGGAGAGAGTTCATACTGAGAGAGAGATTTCTTTTATGGGGTAGAGGGAATGGAGCTGCTGTACAAAGAAAGAGGCAGCGGATGAGACAGAACACATAAATCAAATCATAAATCAGCGCAGCAGTCTCGCCTGGGATAATGAATTCACAGCAGCACAGAGTCAGCGTGTAATGTCAAAATAAAGTCTTATAATTTCAACAAGAAGCCCAGCCAGAGGACAGGAAAACATTTCAGCCAAAGTGACCAGACCTCCCCTCCAAATCACACCCGCATATCTTACAGCATCTGCAGACTTGCCGAGGTGTTTGGGCGCGTCCGTTTCCCCGGCAGCAGATGACTCTCCGCCCCTCAGTCTGACGGACAGGTTTCTGTAGATGCGCTTGGGCGAGACGGGGCCCAGAGAGCGCCGGCGCTGGGGCGGGTTCCTCATGGATACAGACATGACAGGAGAGGAGAGGAGAAGGACAACAGGAAGACAGGGAGCTGAGGAGGATGGGGGAATAGTAAGCAGTGTGATGGATTGGTTAGTTCATGGAAAAAAAAGATTAGGACCCCCAGCATAAGAGCAAGAAAGAGGGAGGACAGGACAAGAAAAGTGACATTTGAAGCGGAAAAAAAGGAGAACTTGGGGAGAATGAGGAGAGAGAAATGGTGAAAGTCATTAGAAACCTGGAAGAGTGTATACAGGGGTAGGAGGTGAGGAATAAAGGTGGGGTGGACAAAACAGAATAAACAGTCAGGCTCACACAGAGTCTTCGATAGCAAAGGCAATTTTCTGCCGACTTGAAGGGTAAGTCGAGGCTGAGCCGGGTGGTGATGTGTGTGGGTGGATAAAAGTTACAATGCCTGTACACAGTAGATGGAAATGCCTTGAAACATTAATTTCTGTGCCTCTTACTCTTTTCCCTTTTGTTCTCCTTTTACCCACTATTATCTGACAGGGGTTTTATTCCCTCTGAATGGAGTCTCTCAGCGCACAAAGCGTCAGACCCGTCAATCTAATTAACTAAAGAAAAGCAATCTCATGTAGAAGAGACAAAATTCTCCCCTTCAAATAAATGTAAATCTCCTCATATCATCAGCTTGAAGATAAAAATCCATCATCACCAATACAGCAATGACGGTTCATTATCAATTCCGTTTTCATCATTACAATCAGCCACTTTTGTGCCTGAAAAATCTGTCTCGGAACAAAACGCGGTCTAGCTTTTCTCCCCCTCGCCCTCTTCAGTCAGCGAGTCCGCTCTTTCATTTGTCTGTCTTTCTTCTCATTCCCCCTCTTTCCACAGTTTGACTTTCATGTCCCTTCGGTTTGCGTCACGCCCCGAGCGATCAGATCTGAAATCTTTGGAAAAAGGGGACGTTCAAACTCTGTCATCGCTCTCTCTCATCACCACTTTCCCATCTGTAGGAAAGTCTCATATTTCAGTGTTTTGTTTTGTTTTTCATTTCACCTCTATCAAGTCAAGTCATGGGATGATGAGAAGTCCACTGTCCTTGCGTGAAAGTGAATACTCCCCTGGTACTGGTGCCAGCTGAGGACAGAATATGAGCGCTCTGGTCACAGTGACGCCACATCTCTCAGTGACACATTATACCTGCCACCTCACTGGTTTGCACAGTACCTGCACCGTCTATAAGCTGGGATGCGGGGGTAGGGTATAGGGGCATTACCGACCATTGTTATTGGTACAGTTTCCCCCTGTTTGTTTATCACGGCTTACATCAGTTGTGGAAACTGCTGATGGGACAGCTGAGAGAGGAGATTAGCTTTAGAGTTTGCCTTTTGTGAAGCAGCACAAAAACAAGGTAAAAACACCTCTGAGGAGAGAAAAAAGTGCTTGAAAACTGTGCTGATGCTAGAGAATAACAGTTATGTGAGCACAGTAGAGTTAGGTACTTAAAAAGAACCTATGCTGACCCATGAGCAGACATATACTGTAGATTCCTTGTGGTTTTGTTGCATGTCAGCGTCACAGTTTGCGGTGGTTATTATTATTTCTATCTCAGTGCTGTATTGAGAGTCGAGTATGCCTGCATATTTGCAAAGAGGTTTTCTGTTCTTTGTCAGTCTGCTAAATGCCGGGGCTCAGAGGTTCAGCTCAGCATGGAAACATCTGATGACTAATAGTTCTAATCCCTCAGGAAGTAATGCAGTACATTCATTTGTGTAAGTAAACCACAAAGGCATCACTCTCGAGGGTTATCATACAGCACTGACAACCATACTCTCCATTTATTAGATTATTTTGGGGCACAAATTGCAACAGGCGAAATAAATCCCACATAAAAAGCCATGGAGATTATGATACTTGAGAACGAATGTTTCAGCATGCAGGATTAATGAGAGACTACAGCCGAACTCATCACAAAAAGTTGCTATGCTTCTTATTAAAGTTCCTACAAGCTAGAAAATCAGCCATCGGCCATAAATTAGATTTTTGTTTTGTTTTACTGTAAATGTAATCTTGCAGTAATCCTGTTCAAAGATCGGCACGCAGATGCACAGTCACTGCTAGACTGTAGAATAGACGTGCGTGTCAGAAAACAGCCGCTGACACTAAAGTCTGACACTAAATGGAAAAATACCAAGAAGTCTCACATGTGCAAGTCGGCAGCATTGTACCAAATGGAGAGATGCGCTCTATACATACAGGTAAAAAGTTAGAGTGTATAAAATGAAGTTCTTACCGTCAGTCGACACTTTCATTTCAGTCGGCCTTTGGCGCTTCGATATGTTAGATCTTTCAGGGAAGTGTCTGCCTGTTGGTCAGACATCATCCATCGACCAGACTTCACGAGTTTGCACCTCTGACGGTGAAGCGCACCTGCACGTTGCACCCGAGCGACAGACCGCCGCTTCTCCACCACACACACACACACACACACGCACGCACACTTGCACGCACGCACAGACACGCGCGCTTCTTCCTTGTTCCGCCCTCTTCCTACTTTATCTCATTTCATTTATCTCAAACAGACTGTTTTAAAAACCAAAAAGCAGTGCTGTCGAGTAACATGTAGACTATTTGGGATTCAATAATAATAATAACAACAATAAAGCATTTTATTGCCACAGTATGGTTTACAGATTTGACATTTCCTTTGAAAATGCACAGGGTATTTAGTCTCCACTGTAATATTTAAGTATATACAGCTTATATATGCTTATAGTGATCGGCATACTTGCATCATTGACTTGATGAATGCTGCTGCTTCTGACCTGTAAATGTCATCATCACTGGAAACAATACGTTACAATAATGTGAGCAGAGTGATGTTGAGACAAAGTGTGGGCTGGTGACTGGAAAAAGGTATGAAGCTATATTTAGGGGAGCTCGACACCCCCACTCATGGCTGCTGTATGGAACCGGGCGGTGGAATAAGATCAGCACAAAATGTCTCTTAATCCATTACTGCTTGATTTTTCCTCACTACAGACTGATCTGTGTGTGTGGTGTGTGCTTGTACACAGGAAGTGGCTCAATGGCACACAAAGCCCAATGAGAGGCCGAGCAATGATGTGAAAAATGTTTGCATGCTAAGTCTCCACTTATGCTTGAGCACAAGCTGAATCCTTTTGTCTCTGTGCTTCATTGGCCCTTAAAGAATTGTCTTTAAGGGCCATTGTGAAACAGCTGTCAAATAAAGTTGATGGATATGCATCGGCCCCCATCTGAGTGGTGAGGGGGGCTCTACGTCTCTATCTCTGTCAGTTTCTCTCCCTCTAAGGGGCCAATAAACCACCGAGGCTGATGGATTTCGCTCCCGTCCAAGCACAAATGGAGAATTTAGTAACAAATATTTCCCACCTTCTTGTCAGGGGTCTGCTATTCTTTACAGGCAGCCAAACGAGACGCTGACCACTTCCTGCACACGCAGCCCCAACACTGTACCCTCTGATGTGTTTGCTGGAGCACAGCGGATCAGTCAAAGGCAACATACGCTGCACACTGAGAAACTTTGAGAGATCAGCCTGCTACACACACTCATGCACAGCGTCACACAGAAACACACACACACACACACACACACACACACACACACACACACACACACTAAGGCAGAGCTGAGCTGGCTACACTTTACGTCGCACACCACTTTGATGTGCAGTGAACTCTGTTTAAGGAGACGTAGAGAGATTATAAATTGACAGGTTGGTAGCGGCTGATACTCGCCCCCACACTCAGATAGTTGCTCAGTTGCCGAGAGGCCTCTGTTGTCATGGAGATAACCAAATAATGGCCTTCGCTGCTAAATGATACTGCAAAACAAACTCTTGCATACTACCATACACTCACTGCATATTATTCAGCAATGACATTCCAGAGGATAAAGAGATGCTGATACATAATTTGGAAAATAATCCGTGACTTTTGCTCAAAATAAGATAACAGCCTACCCTTGAACTTGACAGAGGTTTGATACGCTTATGCTTATGTTTGATAGCAATACTGCATGAGTAACGATGGCGCGGCTAACCCTTGAGAGGAAATGTAGGACATAAGTAATTGTTAGGCAGTTCATAAAAAAGTGATGGTATGGCAAAAACAGTGTTTCCAAGAGAAGTTTACATAAGTGTATGAAATCAGACGATGTAAAGCTTGTACATATTGTGCCCCAATCACTGCCAAAAGCTGGACTGACATTAACCAAGAACCATAATATCTGACCAATACTTCCATACACTGATGAAACATCAGTCTTCACTTCTACTAGCGATTCCTTGATGCCTGGAAATTACGCTTCACCACATGGTACTTTCTTATAGAATAACTCTGCAGTTCCCAAAATGATCCCACAGTTATATCAGGATTATTTTTTTTTCCAAAATATTTTTATTAAGATCAATTGCAGAGCGTACAGAGCAGTTTGAATAGTACTTGAGTAAAGAAATAAAAACACTTAGGCATGCATACAAAACATATATGTATGATCCGAATTGCATCAACAACTACTCCAAACAAAAGCACACGATGTATATATCTTTTTTATTTTTTTTTCTCCCCCAGGAACAAAAACAAAACACCCCCACCCCAGCTCACAAAGTCAGTACAGAGAGTATTTCAACCGGTGTATAATAGGAAAAAGAGTAATAGTACCGTAAAAGGTAAACAAAGGCACAAGCCAACATACTCAGTTGGGTAACACTTTTAGTTCAGAAAAATGGGATAGAAAACATTGCCATTTCTGGTAAAACCTTTCAGTGCATCCTCTTATTGTGTATTTTATTTTCTCGAGTTTTAGAAAAAACATCATGTCCTGGAGCCACAGGGAAATAGAGGGACATCTGGCAGATTTCCAGTGCAACAGTAGAGTACGTCTTGATATCAGGATTATTGTAGGAGTTTTTCCTATGAATTTCAGATACAACTTCCTTCAAAGAATGCATTTCTTTAATCTAACTGAAGTGATGCACCTAATCAGGAGTCCCTTTACGTTTTGGTATGATAATTAATATGTTTGTAGAATTCTTCAAGGAAAAGCAATTTGTATTGATATTCATATTTGTGAGACATAACTTACCTGGCGTTTGCCTCTTAGGTATTGTTTTCCTCATAAGATCAAAGAAATTCATTTGAAAATCATATAAAATATGCTGCACACAAGATAAGTGGATGTGCATAGCTTCAGCTGTATTGTGCTGATGCTGATGAAACAGCATTTGATTTCTAACATAAGCCCTGATGTTTCCAGTGCCAGTAATGTTCACTGCCCTTCAGGAGTGGATTTGATACTATGAATAATGAATGACAAGAAAATTGAAATATGTTTCAATTTTCTCCTTTCACTCAATCCCTTCTTCTTTTTTTGACTGAGTTGACATCACGTCTTGCTCTTAGAAATAAGTAAATGCAGAATATAAAATGATCATTAGAAATACATTTGAGCACACCTGAGGACAAATTAATTACCTTGCTTATATATCTATATCATCAGCAATTTTAGCTAATGTTCATTTGACTTTTATTTTATTTTATTTTATTTTATTTTATTTTATTTTATTTTATTTTATTTTATTTTATTTTATTTTATAAGCTGTTCATCTTATGATTACTTTAATGACATGTTAACAATGTTATCAGCAGCTAGTCTTTACCATTGTACTGGTTCTTGTGCCTTCCGTGAATTTTATTGTTAATAAAGTTTTTATTTAAAAAAAAGAGGTTGGGGAAAAAAAATGCTCTCTGCACGCGGATGTTTGGTGACGCTCTCAAGCTAATTAATAACCGCCGGGGCTGGATCTTCATCTGCTAACTGCACATTTTTCTTCTTTTAGTGGTTAGTTCACTCAAGTTATGTTTGTTTAGGAGGAGCATGACGCATGGCGCAAAGTTCCTAATAAGCTAGCATTGTCGTTATAATTAGCTAGTTAGCATGCGATAGCTAACGTTTTTTGTTGTTTTTTTTTACTCATCAGTCTGACTTGCACAATTGTTTTCTGATTCATGCTAAGCATTTTTTGTTTCAACAGGTCAAACGACCAAAGTGATGAGCGGGGATATTATTTATGACAAGGTCCACTTCAGACATGACCCAAAATGGAGCGGCCGTCTGGGACCCGCGGAGGGGGGCGGCCTGCTGCTCTGTGTGGCCTGTGTCATCGAAATGATTGGTAGTGATGATATTTCGGTGAGGGAAATATGATACACACTTAAAAAAATGTATTTAAATATGAAACTTTCCTCCTCTCAAAATGAATCATTGCACAATTTGGCTTCGATGGTGTTTGTAAAGCTGTAGCTATGTTTGATCCCCCACTACTCCATGTTTTAGGTACTTCTTAGGATTGGCTATTTATGGAAAATACATTACCTAGATGCATACGTTGTATTTACCCACCTATACCTCTGTCTTTGTTTTACAGGCAGTGAGAAAGTCTTTTGCCTTGTCTGGTATCAGCAGGGTGCTGAAATGTTCTCCGGGGGCCCTGAGAGAGCTTCTCCGCCAGGACCACCGAGTCTCTCTGCGTTTTACAGCTTCTCTACTGGGTAAGAAGTCGGCTCGTGGTGCACACGGCATGACATGAGCATGTGAAGGAAGGACTAGCAAGAGTAATCGGGAAGCTGTGGACTGTCATTTCTCACCTGTTCTTTCTCTGGTGGTGCAAATGGTGAATTATAGATAAAGTCACACTGCAGCTGTGTGTTCAGAAGGACATTCACAATATTCATAACAAAACAAGAAACATCAACAGAAAGCGTGACAGCAGTGCACAGATCCCCTGTATACCTCAGTATTGACCATCACACTAACCAGCACTGACCTTCCTTCTCCTTGACACGAATATCCACTGGGTCAGTTCACATCGCTGCTTCCCTGCAAGGTCAGACTGAACAACCGAGATAATAAATCTTATCACATTAGCAGAGCAGTAAGATACAGAAGTGTGCGTAACATTGTATTGCCATTGCATAATTTAGTTAGTTAACAAAGTGACACTCTGAACCATGGGATATATATTCAGGCGGACAGTTTTGATCTGATAGATTCCTTCAGATGCTCATCCATCCTATAAAAGCTTTTGGAGCATTGTTTTTGTGTGAAAGAGATAAGACACAGTCATAGAATGTTGGCACAAAACATAATCTATTGGCAAAAACTACATTACTAAGCTTAAACTAAAACTATAAAAAAACACCCCATAAACTAAAAACTGAATTGCAGTAAACAGTCTACAAACCCGTAAATAACCTGACTGTTGTTTTTTATGCTTGTTTGGTGTAGTTTTTAACTGATAACAGACTAATTCTCCATGTAAACGTCAGAATGGTCAACAGCACATCAGATAACAACATACAGTGATTGATGAGAATATCTTAGAGGGTAGTGAATCGTACGCCGCTCATCCATCTACCTCAGATGTATATAAAGTCATCAATATTATGACAACCACCTAATGAAGCCAGTGACCCTATGAGATCATGTGTGCCTGCAGGGAGAGTAGATTCATTTTCCCTGTATTGTAGTTAATTCTTTACTGCCAAGGCCAGTACATTATCCACCCCATAATGAATGACTTGAGTCTTCTATAGGAGACGTTATAAGCATGGCGGGTAAAAAGCATCGATGAGTTAGTATATACATTTCTTACACTCTATCATTACTATAATTAAACCACAGTGGGTTTTTTATGGTTACCACATCATCAGGGGATATTGCGGATACTTCCACTGCACTGTATGAATTTCACAAGGTTATTGCAGCATGAAGTATTAAGCCTACACCATTTGAGTGCTAATCAAATTAGTGAATTGAGAGGATATGTGGCAAAACGTAAGCCGGTAAAAGCTCTGACCAGTATGACAACGCTTTTAAAGAGCCATTACAGTGCTTGTGGGATGGTCTGCTGAGCTGAGCTTCACCATGTGCCAATGAGAGCATAATGCAATGTAGAATATATCATCTCATGCACTGCACGGTGTCCTCGTTTACGTGCTCGTTGGGTCATATTTACTGATAGAAATGGTATCATTTCTCACACACTTGCTTCATGATGTGGCTTTTTTCTTGCTTCTACGTGAAATCCAGCAAAACTAATGCAAGACACTGTAGATGCAACATGTATGACTGCCACACTGGTTCCATTTGGGTGCAGCCTGTACACTATGATCAGTAAGACACTCAACAAATCATTTAATATCCTTGTACCATCTATCTTCTATTTTGTCCCTCTGACATATTTTTAAATCTAGTTTGCTTTTATGTATGAGTGTTCATTTTCGTGCTTCCCTTTTCTTATTACACTGTTGCGAGACCTCTGTATGTTGCGATGGGTTTGTGAAGTATGCTTTTTAAATCGAGCCTGCCATTACTGTTCTGTCCCCAGGGATGCTTCACACTGTGGAGGACCAGGACACTCTGGAAAAGGTTGACCAAGGTGAAACGATGCCTCTTTGTTGTTTGGGTAATGTGTGCGTTACACTCACACAAATGTAGACGCAGAGTGTAGTTGTTATAATGCAGACCTTGTGAGAAGCACAAACACACACCGGCTATGAGTCACTGCTGCTGTCAAAGACATTTACACACAAACTCTCATTATGTGATAATGCCACTGGTGGTTACTAAGGTGATATTACATCGACTCTACAAACCAGTTTCTAAATTTAACATTTTTGACCCAATTTCACATGTTGATATGCGTTCACTGGCACTGCTGCGTTGTGCACCTGCACCTTCTCTCTTTGTGTTTAGTGGTCAGTTTAGGTTCTGGTCTGAGTTTTTAGCGTGCAGTCAGATTTGTCTCACTGAAGCGAAGTCTTTCAACATGCAAAACTGTTCTACTAAGTGCGAATGACGGAATGATTTTATGGCAGCCGTCTTTAAATGCCTTAGGGACCACTTCGCCGTAACAGTTAGCAGAGTGCTTAAAATCTGACTGCTTTTGCTCTTTGCACAGAGAATTTGTGATGAGCACATTTTAAAACTCATTTGAGCCTACAAATAATACAATCACAATATCTGTGTGTGTGCGTGTGGAAACAAAGGAAGAGAAAGACAGCCAAGAACCCTCCAGAACTATTTTAACATGAGTTAAGCAGTCATGTAAAGCAGCCGACTTAATGCCTGCATATTGTCAATATGGTCATGCAGTCAGATGTTAGGTAGCATATAATGACAGCAGAACTAGTGCAAACATCCCTAAGGCACAACACATCACTGTCACTTGCAAGATAAACATTGATTAAACAAAATCTAAACTGTAACAAAAGAATTTAAAAAGACTAATTATGAATATTTGATAAATTAAGACCAGGCTGTTATTTAGTTTTCTCTTTCTCATAATTGCCAGAAGAAAAGTTGGAAACCGTACTTGACTGTGATGCTTATTTTTAATGAATAATGAATTTCATGTGTGTGTGTTTGTGTACATGTGTGCATATGTGTGTGTTTATGTGTTACAGTGTTGGTTCAGCTGCTTCTAGAGCTCCAGAGTGAGCCGTCACTTCGCTTTGTTTTGGATGAGATACACACACGGGTGAGGCACACGTTTACAGACGTATAGAGAAACACCTGCTCATCTACACATGGAGGCACAGGAACATGCTCAACATCCTAAAATATTCAACAGCGCTTGTGTAACCAACAACATATCTTCCCCGGGTTGTTTAGTAAACAGGCAGTGTGCATGTCTCCCTCATGCTGCTGTTGTGTCACCTCCGGGGGAGGCTGGAGTGGAAAAGCTTCATTCAGCAGCCGACGCTGCAGGTAGAAAATAGTAAAGCTCTGTATACTGATGATGACAGAGAGGTATAACACCAGGTGAGGTACAGGCAGGTTTTATTTACATTACTAGAATAGTGTCTGATTAGAAATGTTCAAAGGAAACGTATTTAAGGAACCATCTGTTGAGGGTACAGATTTTTGACGTGATCTGCGCACTGGAAAAATAAGCAGGTTTGTTTTCCTGCTTGAGTCCTGAAAGTAAAGTAATTACAGGCAATTAATACAAAAGAGGGTCTGGAGTGTAAGTGACAGTATTGTAGTTGGATTTGTTTTCAACACAGTGTAAAATGAAAATCCTAAATATGATTGTGGTAGTCACATTTTTGCCTTGCCAATCTTAAATAACATATGAGAAGAGAAAGTGCCGTGGTTAGAGCTCTGGCTGGGGCTGCTCGATTATTGCAAGAAGCACAATGACAATCATTTTGGTTAATATTGAGATAATGATTGCCCAGATGTTGGAAACGTCATGGATTTACTGAACTTTCAGATTAATTTTATCCAACGGTGGATTTCCTTGAACTTTAAATGTAATTCAAATGAAAAACAAATAAAAGCATGTTTTTAGTACTAATATAATAAATATAAAGACTTTTTATTTTTGTGCATTCCCTGTCCAGCTGAGTGACCAGCCCAGTGTGAACGGCTTCCTGCCCACCGTCAACTTCTTGGGGAGTCTAGTGGAAGCCATCCCCGACGTGGCCTGTAGTCTGGTGACTCAGTATGGTGAGACTGCAACAGACACACGGTCACAGTTATAATAGGCACAGGTGCACAAAGGGAAACAACAGTGTAGTTTAATGTGTTTTTTCATTCTTGTATGGTCATTACTAGCATTCACAGTTCATATAAATAAGTTTTCACCAAAAGCTGTTGTTTGCTGCTGATAAATAGCTGTTTACCAGTCTGCCCAGTTCTTAATACTTGACAAAAATTGTCCTTGAACTGTCCTATCGTGAGATGTCAAGTCAATTTTATTTATATAGTCCAAAATCAAATGTCACAAATTTGTCTCTTGGGCCTGAGGCTGGATCCTTTGTTAGGTTGCTGCTGTGTAACAGACAGAGCAGCAACAGATACAACAGATGTAACAGATGCATAGAGAAAACTTTGACTCTGTCTGGTTTCTGTCACTTTTAAAAATACAAGCGAGGCAGGATTAGGTCAGATCTCACATGGCGATCTTCATGGTGCCATCCAACAAAAAAACTGGACAGAAAAATAAAGCCACTCAGGGACAAATCCTCCCCAGAAGCTGAGATTCAGGAGTATATTGGAAATGTTACAGTTCACCTTGAATGGAAGAGAAGGATATGAAAGAATATTTAATTTTTCAGGGATGTCCACAATTCAATCACAGCAGCCAATTTTGACCTTTTCAAATACATCCCTAATGCATGCAAATGGTTGCACTGTGACCAATTCTGAAATAGCCTTCTCCATGCTGAACCCTACTCCACTCCTGCTTCTGAGAAAAGTCCCAAAACTGTATTTTCCATATCCTTTCCCCTGAACTTTCTCAATTTAATCTCTCTAGCTGTTGTGACCCTTTCAATTACTCTCCAGCTGCACTGAAATAACCGTGCTGTGTCCGTGCTTAAAATTCTGTCTGCATAGTCAATCCCATGCCGGCTCTTGCTGAAAAATACAAAAGTTACAAATACATCCAACCTTTCCCCTGGAATTTCCCATATATGGATATATTTATATATACAGCATATCGTAATTCAGCGATGTAGTGAGGCAGAACGATAATACCCCCAACACCCCTCCCACACACAACTGTGGCGATTTAATCTGGGCTACAACCACCTGTATGATGCCTGTGTGCTCACTGAACCCTTACGCTCAGTTTAATGGGAGCTGTTAATCAACTTCGTGCGTGTGTTGTCGAGTGTTTGTCTCGTGCCTGAGCGGCCGCCCTCGCCGGTGAGAGTGAATGTGAGCCTTATGCCAAATAAGCAGGCGTCATAGTTATTTTGCTATGCTCCGTGTGTCCGCCTCCCATGTATTTTCATGAGTTTTACAAGCTCTCCTGAGCAGCCGCAGGTAGTAGTGGGTTGTTGCGATGCTGATGCAAGATGCGGGCTGCCAGTATTGACTGTGTGTGCCTGTCTGTGGCCTGTCACTCAACGAGTCTCCGTGGGGCTGTTTGGACTAACGACAGCAGCACGGCAATGACAACACGAGCCCAGAGCACCCGACACGTTTTGCTCCCTCTCTGACTCTGCCTGTCTGTTTCACTGATTGACCCCTCTGTTTTTCTCACCCCTTCACTTTTCTCTGTCTTTTATTCTCTCTCTCTCTCTCTCTCTCTCTCTCTCTCTCTCTCTCTCTCTCTCTCTCTCTCTCTCTCTCTCGTCTCCCCTCCCTCTCTCATTTCTGCATTGCTGGTGTCCCATACCCTCAGGTCCTAACTGAGGAGTGGATACAGACAAAATGAGGGAGCAGGGAGGGAAGATGAAGCATTAATGAGATATGGAAAGAGGAGGGCAGACAAAGATAACAAGTAAGATAAGGGAAGGAAAAGACAATGATTCAGATCATCACAGCCCTAAAATCCAACAGTTAAGTGATTAAAAGACAGTTTCTCTACACTTTAATTCACCATGTTGGATGACCAGTCTGCCCCCTAAGCTTTGTTTCTATGCAGAAATTTGAGAGGACGACACTGTACATAATAAAATAAGAACCTACTAAGGATGTTTTTGGCTGGGGGGATTTTATTTGGGTGAGCCAAACAAAAACATTGTATATGTGCGAAACGCTGGAAGCTGGAGGTGTAAAAAGCCAGAGAGCAAGCCAGCCGTAGTAAACAAAGCAAGCAGAAGTTAGCTTTTGGTTTTCTGCCTCAAAGAAGGCGAAAGAAAAATGTTTAACCTTTTTGTTTCAGTTCTCTGAGCTTCTTCCTCTGTGTTTGTATGCACGGGTCACAGAATGTGTTGTTAAACACTGCTAAGGCTTTTATTCCCCCCATCCTTTCACCGCTCTTATTCTGTCTTTCTTCCATTCCCATCCTCTGTGGAGGTCTTATCTCCCTCCTCCCCGTCTCCCTTCTTCGCTCTCTCCTCTCTTTATGCCTGGCTCTCATCTTGGCTGCCTCATATATTTTGGTTTAATCAAACATGTCTGGGAGCCTCTCCTGGCACACATGGGTTTTGATCTGCTTCACAGAGCAGCTGGGCTTGGACTTGGATCTCCCTCTTTGTCATCTCTTTCTCTCTCTCTCTCTTCGCGCCTCTCTGTTCCTCTGCCTCCCTCCACCTCCAGTGCTGCCCTGCACTTAAACACCGTTTATTCCTCTCTTCTCAAAGTCGACCTTTTATACTTGCTTCTCTTTCCTCTCTCTAGCCACCTCTGTCTCTTTGTCTGTGCCTCAGCCTCCATCACGTGTATTCTTCATAGTGTTTGCACTCTAATAATTTGATTATATTAATGCAGTAGTTTGGTTATTGTAGCTGTCGTTAATTAATTTCCCCACATTGTGCCAGCACATTCATCCTTGTATAAAGCTGTTGACCTCATCTGTGTTTTGTGGATGTGGCCATGAGCAAAAAGTTAGCATTTGCTTGCTGAGCTATGGCAGGTGGTGTATGGGGATCAGCCTACAGTCTACACTGTGCCCAATCGATTCTTTCAGTACACATCCACATTTTTTTGCTACTCCTGCTTTCATTCGTACCATTTTTGAGATACAAAATTAGTTACAAAACATGATGAAGAAGCTTCTATGTTAAGAATATAGCCAGAGTCCGCCCGTTTCTCTCTCAGGCCAGCACGGAGGTGCTGATGTATGCTTTTATCTCTTGTCGCTTAGATTATTGTAATGCCCTGCTCTCTGGTCTTCCCAAAAAGGGTACCTCAAATCTTCAATTACTACAGAATTCAGCCGCACGAGTGCTGATGAGGACCAGAGAGCAGGAGCACATTACACCAATTTTAAAATCGCTGCATTGGCTCCCCGTGCGTTTCAGGATAGATTTTAAGGTTCTTTTATTAGTTTTCAAATGTCTTAATGGTCTCGGGCCTTCTTATTTATCTGACCTTTTACCATATCAACCCTCGCAGACCCTGAGGTCCTCTGGCTCCGGCCTCTTAACCATACCAAAAGTAAGAACTAAAACACACGGGGAGGCGGCTTTTAGTCATTATGGCCACCGACTGTGGAACAGCCTGCCTCAGGGCCGCAGAGACTGTTGATGTTTTTAAAAAGAGGCTCAAGACTCACTTTTTTAATCAGGCTTTCAATTGATAGGTTTGATTTATCTCATTCCTTTAATCAGGCTTCTTATCTTATCATATTTTAGTTGTTTGTTTTAACGACATGTTTATTTACTATTTATTTCATTTAGTCATTTTATTTATAGTTTATCTATAGTTTTCATTTATAGTTTATTTACTATTTATTTCATTTAGTCATTTTATTTATAGTTTATCTATAGTTTTCATTTATAGTTTATTTACTTATTTTATTTACTCATCTTATTTCATTCAATGTTCATGTTTTATATGTTACATTATTTTACCCTATTTTATTTATTTATTTTATTTTTATTTACTTTACTTATTATCTTATGAACTTTTCTTCTTTTAAATGTTTATTTTTTTAATTCCAGTGTTTCCTCAGCAGGTCCTCCACACTGAGAGATGTGTCTGATCTGTTGCAGGGGGTGCTGTCCTCGGGCCCTCTTGGCCCGGCTGGTCGGGCGACTCCCTACCTTGGTGTGGGGTCCACCGGTCTGTCGGACTCGGGTGGGCCCGGGTGCGGGTGCCCCCTGTGCTCACAGTCCCTGATGTCTCTCAGTATGGATGACCCCAAAGGTGGCATTCTCCTCAATCATTAGTGCCCTGCCATGTCTCGTTACCCCTGCTATTGTCTGCAGTAAGAATGTGTGTGTGTGTGTGTGTGTGTGTGTGTGTGTGTGTGTGTGTGTGTGTGTGTGTGTGTGTGTGTGTGTGTGTGTGTGTGTGTGTATATGCATGTAGTTGAGGGTGGGTGTTTGTACATACAGAGGGTGGGAGGGATGGGTTTTTATTGTTGCTTTATTTTGATTTATATTGTTTTTTAACTCCTGTGAAGCACTTTGTGTTGCATTTTATTATGTATGAAAAGTGCTGTATAAATAAAGTTTGATTTGATTTGATTTGATTTGATTTGATTTGATGATTCTGCAAGTCACAAAGTGTGCATTCTGCCTCTCTCTCCCCCTCTGTGTTTGTGACTTTCAATCTGTATATGGCTCTCTCTGTCTTATCTGGTGTTCTTCATCTTCATTGCAACTTTCCCTCTAGCATTATGTCAGTCTGTAAAATATTGATTTACTGTAGTTGTACCAACCCAGTTACATGATCGTGTAGTGTATCTATTCTTTTATTCTGTCTACATATTTGTTTCACTGTTACATCACCTGTCTCCCACCTCTATCCGCCAGTGCCTTTGCTGGAGCACCTGTGCTCGGCACTGCTTTGCCCAGATGAAGCGCTGAAGGCTTCAGTCCTGTATGTGTGGCTCAAACTGTTCGGGACAGCCGGGGGCTCTGCAGCACAGTCCTTGCCCATTGCCGTCAGGGACAGAGTGTGTATCCTGCTGCTGCAGACCTTGGCCAGTGCCACTTCCACCCCTCTCATCAAAAACTGCGTTGGTGAGGAAAAAACATCTGTTGTATATTTTATTGATTTTTCAAGATTTCATTTTTAATAGGTTATATGAAAACATTAATTTGAGTTAAAAAAAAAAAAAAAACACCATCATGACTTTAATGAGTAAAAGATGGATTCAGACATCTACAGAAAAGTAGGTTGAGGTTGATCAAGATAAAGCATGTTGACAAAATAAATCAAAATGTTTTTAGATTTTTTTTACATTTATATTTACAACAGATAAATATTAATAATATTCAGTCATTCCAGGAGTTTAAGACACTTGCAATCAGATGTCTGGAGCACAGCCAAGACATATTCTAGATTGAAATATTCTTCAAACTCAAAGTTTTAATGACGACGGAGAGCACATTTTTGACTTTTGAGCCTGTTTTTCTACTTTGTAGAAACATACTTGTTTCTGAAATGATGCAAAAATTGTTGGCCTCATTATTAAGCTCGACACAGACTAAGTGAGGTTGAGTGGCCACCACGACAACTTATTGAGATCAGTAGAGTATGCGTGAAAAATACTATGCGTGTGTCGAGATAAAGGCAGGATGTTGCTGAAAATGGATTAAAATTTTAACTTGGTGACAGTCAGAGGGAAAGGCTGTTACAAATTGGTCATAGACTCACTCCCAACTACCTGGGAGAGAATAACGATGATGACTATGACAGAGGAGTAAAGACTTTATAGGCTGGGTGACAATCAAGTTTATTCATGTCAGTTTTTATGCAGAAATAGTCATCAGATGAAGTCTCCACTCAGTGTGGGGATATTGATAATGAAACTGAGCCGTTTGTTTTTAGAAAAGCTGGCAGGTCATAAAATCCAGAACCTCAGTGGAAGTCTCAAAGATTTTAGTCCTGGTTGATTTGCTGACACCTGTGGTTACTAGTGATAACAGCAAATGCAATTTAATGCCACAGGTCACATAATTCTGGGGGCAGCAACACGTCTATTGTCTTATTAATAAAGAAGTTTTATAATTGTCCCTTTTCACATAAGCACGAGTCTGCAGACAGCAGGGCACAGTGAAAATGTTTGTCTTTTATACTGCATTTTTACATTTGCATATTTCAGTGCTTTCATCAGTGGGCCAAAGGCTCAGTCACCATTGTGCTACGTCGTTCCCTCATAGATAGTGACTTAACAGATGTTTATGTAAATCAAAAGCTCCGAGATTATAACTTTAAGAGGGAGGCTAGATGGAGAAAGAGGAAGGATTACATCAAGATGAAAGAGCGTTGCTGTCTTGTAGGAGTTTTGAGTTATAATGCTAATAAGCTTTGGTGATAAGCAGAATGTGTGCAGAGGAGTTACTGAAAAGGAAACAGTCATTATCATTTAGAAATTTGAAGTTGTTTTATTGCTGTCTTATCTTGGGAGAGAGGTGGGATGCACTGTGGGCTTGAAATTGGAGTGCAGGGTTTTTTTCCTCCAGTTTTTAGAGTAGCTGCTCTTTTGCTGGTGTTATTTGTGGAATTCTGAAGTGATTTAATCTTAATAAGGTACCCTCACCAGCCCGAGTGAGAACAGCACGATGGAGGAATTAAACTGGATTATAATTTTTTCAGCACTGCCCGAGGAATTTCCATGAAAAGAAAATGTACTTTCTCTAATGTTTAAAAATGATTTCCTGCGTTTTAGTGCTTTGTCTCTGGATGCCTGCAAAGGAAAAGAAAATCCATGCAGCTGAGCGGCATTTAATCACCAATTACATAACTGTTTATTGCATTGTGTGTTTGAGTTCTCATTTGCGTGCAGTGCATATTTGTCCTCCTATATTATCCTTTTGTGAAGCAGTTCTCTGTTCTGTGTATGGCAGCATGACACTTTATTGGACTTTGGACTTGTTTGTTGATGTTTATTCCATATGTTTAATGTATCTGCTTGTTTCTTCCACTTTTGTCTCCCACACGAGGGTTGTGTCCATATCATTAGCACTTAACCTGACCTGCCCTTTGTAAACCATGTTAAAGGAACGGCTACAGTCTGCGAGTCAGTATTATCATATTTTATTCATGCTGTGCTTTGGCAAGTTGCATTCTGCATTTTTATGATCATGATTCACACAGATTGTGAAGAATCTCCACGCCACAATCACTGCAGATGTATCTAACCTCATGTCTTGTTTAAAACTCTCTTATTAACATGTTAGGATTTGTCGAAGTGTGTTGAGCTTTGTCATCAGTGTCTGCTTTCACCTCCTGTCTTTCATGTGTCAGGCCTGCTGTGGCTGCTGGTGCAGCTGGGAGAGGCAGTGTCAGTTCTGATGAACAACCCCAGCAATCAGGTCATGTGCAGTGAGAACCAGAGCAGCCACACCAACAACAGCCCGATGCTCAGCCAAAACCAAGAGCAACAGTCCCCTGACCATTGCCCTCTGCCTCTCATACTGAAAAAGGTCTCTGTCCAAACATCCTGCTCCCAACCCCCAAGACCCGCATTCTGACGCTGACGATAATCATAACAAGAAGTTCTAATCCTGGATTAATGTGCCTTTGAATAGGGATTCAGGGAGGGCTTACCCTGGACAAATATTTGTGCTACATGTCTGGGAAATCAATGCGTAGATTACATCTAGTTAGATTTTCTCAGTTATGACTCACATTTCTGCACAGCTCATGACGTTGATAGTTTTTCGTGTAGATAAACTCTGACCCCTCTTTAAATAATCACTTATGTAAATTAGTTCCCAAAACATAACTGTTGTGTTGAATGTGGGATCCAGAGAGCATCATACAGACTCTATTTACTCACATTCACACTCAGTGTAACATGGCAGTATAAAACAGTAGAATTAGACAGCAGCTTAGTCCCTGACATAATTAAATTTTCTTACATTTTCCAAACTGTGGAGTATTAAGTGGTTGTTACTGGTGCTAAATGACATTTTATTCATCGCAATAAGTTGTAGGTTTTAAAGAAATTGGAACTAATTCCAATATCACCTCAGATGTCTCTCTGGCTTCTGTCTACCTAAGTTCTTATTTATAGATCACATTAAACCTCGCTTATGAAGACAAAACTCATTTGTTATTTGCAACCCTTACTCCAATAAAAGCTGGAAGGCTGTGTATAACCTGAACAAAACACAACGTGACAGTTTTTGACATTGCAAGCAGCACAAAGACAATAAATTAATGTGTCACCTCATCAGCTTCATTGACTTTTCTAAATATATGCTTATTTGTTCTGAATTTGATGTAGCAGCACGTTTCAAGCACGTTGGAACAGGAGTAACAAAAGTCGGGGAAAGTTGTGAAATGTTCATGTTTTGCCTCACTCACTTGCTCTTTTTATGTGTTTTGGGTTTTTGATGTGAGAGTGAAACTATAATGACCAGTTTACTGAATCAAATTAACAAAAACCAACTCATTTGCATGTACAAATTATGTGCAGGCCTATGGTGCCGATATTTGACATGCTTTGACGCATTCATAAACTAACTGCAGCATAGACAGCGTCCTGAAGATGAGAGCCAGACAGCTGGCAAAATACGTGCTTCATCTCTTAAGTCATTAGCAGCCTGGCAGTGTTGAAGAGGCTATACTTTACGTATGTCAAACAATCTTTGAACACTGTGGAAGCCCTGGACACTGTTTGAGGACCTTGATTGGTGTATTCTAATTAAGCCCATAAAATATGCTTTCCAGTTGCTGCTGAGTGGAGATGAGATGTTGCAGACGGCCAGTGTCAAGTGCATTGCAGCCATCCTGGTTCATTCTCCCAGTCGGTGCAGCGCTCCCTTCATCCAGGCTGACATACCCGGTGATACGCACACACAAACACAGTGGTTGGGATATGCTAGCTATACAAGCTGTTAGCGGCTTTGATCTACAGATTTCCTCTGCCTTGTTCTACATTCCCTTTTGACTGCCTTTTTTTGTCTACATTTTTTTTCATATCTGTCTCCTCATCACTCTGGGGATTCTGTGTTTCTCTCTTGTCCTTGAATTTCACATCTTGGGGCTTTTAAAAGAGAATATCACCATGTTTTTTTGCCCAGTGTCATGCTGAATTTGCATGCAAACATTACACCCTGTTCTGGATGTGGTATGATGATGCTACAGAAGAGTTTTTGTGCTCTTTTTTTGTGCTCTCTTTTGTGCTCTATCATTATTGTTTCGTAACATTATTACTTTAGCTCCTCACATAAGTTCTCTTTTTCTCTCCATCTCTCGCTGTGCTTACAGAGTTTATGTTTGACCGTCTGTCGAGTAGCAGAAATGAGGTGCTGCTGTGGTCTGTCTACAGCTCTTTGGTGTTACTGACAGAGGACCCCCTCTTCTTCTCCCAGTGTCACTCTGTCTATGGTGAGAGTGCTCAGAAAGACCACAAACCCCCCTGAGTCCACCCGTGTCATCCTTGTTTGTGTGTGTTGGATCTGTTTATGATGTCACTGTAGGGGTTTGGGTTTCATGGTTTGTTGGTTCACTTCTGAAAATAATTGTTGATGGTCATGTGACAGTGTATACACTAAAGTTTGCGTTGTGTAATGTGTCTGACAGTGACAGGACATTTTAATAAACCTCATTGCAGGTTGAGTTTTTATGCACTTGCATCTCCTCCTGCTGCTCGATGCTCTTGTATTGTAAGAATATTAACTAAATGGCTACAGAGCTCAGTGGTACTCACATATTGGCAAAAATATCCATATTTTGCATCACTAATGAATGGCAATGAATATTGTTTTGGCGCACAGATGCATGCGTGTATCTTTGTATGCCTCTGGTGTGTGCCATTTTAGGTTATTTATTTGAGGTTTCACAGTTTTTGGCTTGTTTTTTTGTTTTTTTGTTTTTCATTCTGCAGCACTTCTCACAACTCCACTCCTGGGAAATCGTTTGAAAACACTTGCAGTACAGCTGTAATTTACCGCTACACATGATATCTGGTGTAACCACTCCTTGTGCTATTAAGTTCTTGCTGTAGTTCGCTACAAACATGCGATCAATACAGCCGATTCTGTGTAGCAGTAAATTAAAAAGATGTACCGCTGCCACTGTTTGACATGCACGATTGTGTGTATTGGTTTGCGCGCGCGCTGTGTGCGTGTTTTATGTTTACGAGCACGTCACTCATTTTAATGTACGAGCAATGAGCTAGATTAGGCAAATGTGTTTGTGTGATTGGTCATGTGCAAAGTAGAGACGTGTTTTTCTCTGACACAATGAGCATGTGTGTTTGTGTGTGTTAGGTATTGAGTCCCTGGTGCGCAGCCTGAAGGAAGCTCTGCAGCTGACCAACCTGGAAGTGCCAAAACAAGGTCTGCTGCTCCTTACTGAGATACTGGAAAGGTGAGACTGCTCTGCTTTTTTGAGCTCCTGCACAGAGCATCTTTGCACACTGACTAATGAAGTGATGCTCAACGTGGGTATTTTTAATAACAGGGTTTTTCCTCCTTCCTCGTGGGAGTGTTGGATTATGTAGCAGTGACCTCTGTAGCACATTCTGACACCTCTGTTCCTCAATATAAGCAGGAGAGTAACTGTACATTTATGTGCAAACACATAAAAAGTCCTGTTTGCAAGGTTAGCACCAGCACTTTTTGGCCACGTCTGCCATTGTCCACAATCACCTCATTTAAACAAAGCACACACTATGATCAGGGGCGGACTGGGACAAAAAATCGGCCCTGGCATTTTGGACCATACCGACCCACCACATTTGATAACGCGCACCTTTTCAGTCTTTTCTGTCTCTTGAATGTGTCTACCAACTGTGCAACTCTTTAAAGCCACGTACCTTAAGCCATGCAATGAGTTAGCAGGAATCAGTGAGAGTGGACACATTAAATACTTCCAAAAAGTGTAATTTATTAACACTAGAAAAAAAGTACACTCCACCACTCCATCACAGTAATGGATCTTTAAGCAGAATTCATTGTATTGGGTGTACCTATGTGTTTCAGGGAGGAAGAAAAGAGAAAGAGAAAGAATACAGATGAGAAATGATGGATCAGATGCTAACTCTTCCAAGAGTAGTACTCAATAAATTGTGAACTAACCCAGTCCAAAAGGATGAATGTAGCTGAACTCCTGAATGAACTTTGAACTCTGTGTATGTATGTTTGAGAGAGAAAGAGAGAGAGATTTAATTATTGGTCAGTCTTCGCGATAAAAACAGCAGTGTAGAAACTGAAAACTTAAGAGGGATGACACATGAATGAGGGGGAGGGAAAGAGAAATAATAGACATGGTTGATTGATCTGATTATCACTGTTTTCCAGACAGTGCTGAATGAAGAAGGCCAGTGAACTTGGGCAAATCCTTAAAAAAAGAAGACATCATCCTGTATGTGTGTGACAGATAGAAAGAGAATGAGAGGATCATCTGTGTCTTTTCCATTACATTAACTGTGAACTTACCAAGGAAAAGAGATGCAAGTGAAGTCATCCCCTGAAGGACTAGTTGTGTCGAGGGCCGGTCAGTGGTTATGAACAAGCTCTTGCGCTGACTTTTTTTTTTTTTTCTCCGAAAGCATTATGCCGGCTAAACCAAAGCGAAAGGGGTTGGTTTTAACGATGTGATGGGGCCGCTGATCGACTGTCTGGTATTATGGGCTGGTCAGACCAATATTTAAAATAAATAAAAAGGGGCTGACTATCGGCCCAAATAGCACGTCGGCCCACCGGGAAAATGCCCGCTCTGCCAGATGGTCAGTCCGTCCCTGACTATGACTATAAAACTACACTACACCTCAGCTTCTCCATACTTCAAACACAGCGCTGTCACATCACAGGAGGGTCGACACAGCTGCAGCAAATAAACATGATTGTGGTTTGATTAAGGTGTCCCAGTTAGCTGCAGCTGTCTTCCATGCTGACATTTTTGTCAAAAGGTCCCTGTTGGATTACTTGCACATGCAATTATTGTTACACATACGCATGTTAACGGGTCAGTTGAGCAAAAAACAAAACACGGTGGAGAGTTTATTTATTGATGTTTTGAGATATTTGCTGCTGAGACTGCTGTCACGCTGATAAATGACACAGAGGAGACGTGTTTCTCAGCAGTCTTCTGAGAGACAGTGTCCTGGTTACTCTGGATAATCCACAGACCTCACAGTAAATCGCTTTCATGAGAAAACATTGAAGTTTATTTGTGTATCACAACTTTACACAATAGCCCACTGAATTCTAAAGAAAGATGCGTTGCTAATTGGACTTTGTTGACCCAGTGACTTTATCATTACCTGAAATCGATTGTTACGTTACCATTTTTGAAAATGACAGCATGTACAACTTCAGCTACGTCGACACGGAGAAGCAACCGCCTGTGAAATACAGAGGAACATGGAGAAACAACGAGGAAGTTTAATTATATTTGAATTGACTGTCTGCTGGCTTGAAGAAGAAAATATATCATGAGCCAATAACTGTCATATTTCTGCAAGGTTCACATAATTTTAATGGAATGTTCCACCCGTCACATAGCAATGATACAGGGGATAAGGGATTTCAAATGGCGTGGGAAATTTGTCCTTTACGCTGAGAAGAACAGTAAAAAAGTAGCTCGACCAGAGCTCTTAAAATGCTGAACAAGCTAAAGTGTGTGTGGGTGTGTGTGTGCGTGTGTTTGCATGTGAGAGAGAGAGAGAGAGAGAGAGAGAGAGAGAGAGAGAGAGAGAGAGAGTGTGTGAGTATGAGTCTTCCCCAGTTAGACCAACAATGTGTTTCTTTGCAGTGCATATGAGGACATTTTGGTGTTGGTGTGTGTGCATACAGTGGGGGGGGGGCATGTATTACTCACAATGTGGGGACATTAAAGTAAATCACTGATTTTTAGGGTGAAGACTTGGGTTAAGGTTAGGTTTAGATTAAGGTTTGGATGAAGCAAGCAGTCATTATCTTTAGGAGAAGTATCCAGGAAATTAATGAAGTCTATCTCTAGTAGTCTCCCCAAAAGTGATGGAAACACGACTTTGTGTGTTTGTGTTTACCTTTATGTGCACGCATTTGTTATTTAGGATGTTCTGTGTGACTACTGTTGTGGCAACAGGGAGTCAGTCTACAGCTGTTGTGGCGCTGCGTCACGGCCGAGAGGCACACTCGGGTGATCTTTGTAACGCCAGTATGTCAGCACCATTTGTTTATTAAAAGAGAGAAAAGTGTCCGTGTGTCGGCGAGTGAGACTGAGGGTGACGGGTTCATCATGACTCAGCAACAACAGCCACTGCTGGTACTGGCACAGGCACAGCAAGCCCAAGAAGGATAGATAGATCAGACAAAAGAACTGACTGACAGCTTTTTGACGAGCCTTTATTGACATCCATGTAAGAAACCCGTATCAGCAAAAATTCCTGAAAAGCTTCTCTGTTTCTCTGTGTTTTTGGCATAGTTCTCACTGACTCATCGAGGAGATACACAGCACCGCACCGCAACTGTTGATTGGCTTACAACAGTGATTCCTGTAGAATTGATCATAGATGTCTGTCTTCCGTCTAGTTTAGGATCTATTCGTCTAGCTGCTGGACTGCAATTTAACAGTGGCACTTATTATCTGTCAAAGGGTGCACTGTAATTTTTTGGTGTGTGTTTGTGTTTGTGTGTGTGTATGTCCGCACACTTCGCAGGCAGCCCACAAGTGTGCGTCTGTTCCCCAGTGGTCCAGGGTTTGTCGCAGTCTCAGAGGCTTTGGTAGCTGGAGTGTCCTCCTCCTGCCTGCTGGTAGCCACACAGGCCGCCACCGCTGCGTCCGCCCTGCTCAGGTATACACAAACACACATGTTGTAGACACATAAATAAGTTGCATATTGTCAAGGACACTTGTGCAGCCATGTCCTGAGGATTTCTAACATTGTCTTGTGATTGGCAAAGTTACAGTTGTTGAAAGATTCCTTCCCAACAGTCACAGACAGACATTAGTCATGAAGGCATTTATATGCAGTAAATAATCAAAGTCGCACTTGCAGACAGTTACAAGACATACTCGAGTCAGTTATTCATGCAGTCACGTTCATCAAGAAATGAACGCACGTACATATACAGTTCACATGTAGACAATCCGCATGCATGTACGTATGCTCGTACATCCACTCAGTATCACAGGTGCATATAAAACTGCTTTTTCAAGAGCACTTCTAAACTGGTAAACCCAAACTACGAGTTGCACCCATTCTACAGGCTTTCTCTTCCCCACCTGCTTCAAATAGTCACACAGTGTTGTGTTATTTAAAGTCAGGTGTTTCCTGTTTCTAAACTGCTGCCACTCTGAATTCTCCAGACTGAACCATCAGTCCAGACCAGTCCAGTACAGGGAGATAGAGCGATTGATAGAGGCCATCACGAGCAGATTCTCTGAGCTGCACCTACCCTCTGCTGCTCGCCGTCGAGGCTGCGTGAGTTAGTCTTACTTTATGTTTTATCCAAAAATGAAATAAAGTTATGAGATACACAATTGAAGAAGTGGTGGTGAGGAGACCTGTCTGTGCTTTTTGTCTGAGATTTTCTCTCGTGATTCTCCAGAGTGTACTGACATAACCTGTCTCTGATGCTGTCTAGCAACACGTCACCCTCTTCATATGTGATTGACATGTTTGATGAAGGTGAACGGATTCTTTCTCTTTGTGTCTGTTGTTTTTGTCATAACCATCCCTCAGTGCTGCCTTCTGGAAAACTGGAGCGCTGCACCTCTTACAGGGACAGTGATGCGACTGTCTATATGGCTGGTTTGCATGTATTCATGTTTCTCCTTATAAAATAAATGCATTTCACTTTGATCACACTGAGGAACAATACGGAACCAACATTAAAATTTGTCTTGAACTTGAACTTCCACTGAAGAAACACAGAAGGACTTCAGGGTTTTCTCAGTGTCCGTCTTAATGGAGTTTCATTGTTTGATATAAATCTGTTTGGATGACGTGCTTTGATGAGATGGTGATTTTCTTAGGTGCAACAGTATGTGTATTTGTCCCAAACTGTTTGCTAAAGAGCATACGGTTTGACACATGCTGTGACCTAAACTATTGCAAATGTTTGTCTATTTATGTCCACGTACTTGCACACGAAACACAAGTTTTACCCGCAGTGTTTGGCAGTGCACCAGTTGTGTATCAGCTGTAGCAGGCGATTCGGCTTACCGTGGTCAGTCAAGCTCATGTAGTGTTGCTGCTCCACTGTATGGGAGCAGTCCCAGTTAGTTACAGCGAAAATGGACAACGATCAGTGTCGAACTCTGTGCAAACATTGTTCAAGTCAAGACGGGTTTGTCTATGGCAACACTTCAAATGCGTCATTTGTGATGGCGTCACATAGATGTGTCACTTAGTGGAGCGAGACGAAGGCGAATCCTTCTCCCCACAGCGTTCTGGCTGCCCGTCACTGCAGATTCAGACTAAAAAGCAATCACTAACACTTTATGGGTGTTTATCTCTGTGGATATGTGACCACACTGTCTGAAGAACACAGGATTTAAGCATATGGCCCAAGTGCTGCTACAGTGTGCCTTCACATCTGCAGTCAGTCCATCCTGCTGGCAGTGTAAATGAGCACAAGTTGTTCAGGAGTTATCAAAAGTCTAACATTACAGCCATTTGTATAATTTGTTTTTTCTTATTGACAATATCACAGTATCTGAGAGCCTTTACTGTCACAGTAAGAGTTGTGGACAATGAGCCACTGTGGAACTTTTAGTCTGTCTCTGTTGTCCTCCAGGGTAGTCTGAAGAGCAGCCAGGCGTCCAGGTCAGAGGGATTCCTGCTCCAGGCCCTGGCCTGTTTTCAGGCTGCCTGCAGGTCAGTGCAATGTCCAGTCACATGTTCAGGGGGTTGAATGCGATCACTTGGACAAAACTGAATAAATGGACTCACTGATGTACAGACAAAGTGAACAGCCTCAAGTTGTTTTCTCATTGTTTGATGAAATATCCATCTTAACATGTTATGTCTTTGTATGTTTTCGTATGTTTCTGAGTGGGTTTGTACACGCATTCATTGTGTACGTGTGTGTCCAAGGCTGGCTGAGGAGTGTGCATCAGAGCCTCTTCTGAAAGAGAACACGTTCACAGCTCCATCTAAACACAAGCATGCTCTCGACTCACTGGAGTCTCTGTGTCAGTGCCTGCTGCGCTGCTGTGACTCCGACTGGATACCCACCGTCATCGTGAGAGCTGGAGGCACTCACACACACACAGATGCACACATCGGATCCATTATCTGTCTCATCTTAAACTTCTATCTCTCTGTCACACACACCAAACACTTGAGAAAATGATCCTGCAGTTCGTCACGTCTCTTTTCTGAGAAATGGGTCACAGTGATTGCCGTGCTCTGTCTGGCGGTTCCTCTAAATGACTGTATTAATAAGCACAGCCGCACAGCCTCTGTCTTCATTAGTATTGTGTACACATAGACGCATGAGCCTACTGATCAGTACATGCATTAGATATTTCTACAGTTGATTCTATTCAGGCTTGAAATCAATCACGTGAGGATGGTAATTTGTCATATCCTTTGTGTATGTATGTGCGCATGTGTGTATCTCTTCAAAGAGGATGTGTGAGCATGCACCCAACGCTCAGATACTGCAGTACTTCTACTCCATCCTCTCCTCCCAGTTCACCCTCCTTCCGTCTCTCATGCCTGTCTTTGCAAATAAGCTCGGTGAGTTAACACTGGATAACCTCTAATCAACAGCAAGTTCCCCATGACTTCTTTTAATGTCTCTATCATTCTGCCTTTTAGTTTCATAGCAGCACACCGACAGTGTGCCGTTTCTTCCCTTTGCGTTGGCACAGTGTCAGGTTGGGTGTGGCAGTCCTGATATTGGTATCTTATGAATATTCTGCCTAGGTCAGCTTTGACGAGTGCAGCAGCAGACAAATCTCTTCTCAGTCATCTGGAAGGCCTCCAAAGAGGACAGGCTGACAGTGCCAGTGATATTATTGTGTTGGCGTATGAGGGAAATATTATGAATTCGCTGTTGAATAGCTACAACAGAACGGATGTAAAGTCATGAAATACAATATTAGTAAGGGAGAAATGTTAAGGAATCATTTAGGAATGTTATGTTCTTGGGAATATTATACAGGGCTTGAAATGACAAAGTGTTTCATACGTTGCTTTTGATTTTATACAGTCACACATCACCTGCTGCCTTCGTGTAATATTTTTGGCATCATCAATGACAAATGAAAGAATTGAAATTTTGTTTGGGAGGTTGCAGATTGCATGCAGTTTAATACCCCTCGTCTCACCCTCCCCAACATGAAGGTCCCTCTCTATAGCCAGTGTTGAATCATGGGGGTAGAGGAGGACCCACTCCCTCTGTAGATACAAAGAGCTCACTCGAATGTAACAAAAACACAACTATTTTTATTTTCAGGTCATTACACACTAATGTAATTGTAACTCTGAATAGTACATTGCATTTCTGCCAGTAGAACAGATAGTCTTGTTACTGCTCCATACTACCATGAAAGTGGAGGCTTGCGTGTGTGTTCAGCCCACATGGGAATACAAGACATAACCGTACCAACCAACCGACATCTTTCCAAAGAAGCCTGCTCTTTTCACGCTCATTTGCCAGTTAAGTACCTTGCTTACAGTACATTTTATTGAAAGCCGTAAATGTCTGACTAAATGAAATAAGCACAACCAGTTTCACTCTAAAGCTCAGCTCCCAGCCCAAGAAAAATAAACATCATTTCATTTCATTATCACGTAACAGATTGTGTTCTTCTTTGCACCACTGAACACTTCAGTTTCTGCAGTTAGGTAATGTTTTTAAAATAAAATCCATATTGCATGCTGTTTAAAATTGTGCCAGAAACGGCAATGCCAACAGTTGATTCTGCTCTCATCAAAAACAGGGCTAAATGCCTGACTGCTGACTTAAAATTTGACATGAAATTTCATATCACTGTAGGGGGAAAACTAAGCAATCTGTCCAAAGCTGGCAGTCCGCAAGATGAGCCTCAATTATTGACAGGGAACTTGTTGCCTTGGGCATCTATCCGCAGTCAGCTTGCTGGCATTAAAAAGAAACGCAAGCTTTATATTAATGCTGCCAGCGGTTACTAAAGCAGATATGGCCGAGCAGTACTTTGGCTTTGGCCCACAAGAGAGCGAGTTAGTAGCTTTATGAAATTAATACCTCCCTCTAATAAGTAAGGACTGTTCTCACTCTCTGTGCGGCCAAGACATTAAGTATAGCTTTACAATATAGCTTTTCTTCCCCTTAGAATTAAAAGAGGACTGCTGTCCCATTACCACCAATGGAGCCAAGTGATAGGCTGCCCCCCGTGAAGGATCCGGGGGGAGCATAGTGTGAAAACTAATGTGAGATTAAAAATAGGATGGTTTGGGGATCATGACATGAGACTTAATCATGTGGCTGGTGTCTGGCATAATGATGTCAGGTGTCTCTCTCCCTCTGCGTTGTCTCCTCCTTTGTCTCCTTGTTCTCCCTCTTTCTCCTCCTTTCACTAAGTGCTTTTAAACCGCTGAATGTTCCTCCTTTTATTATCATGTTTGTTTCCCTCATCTCTGCGATGTACTGTGTGTCTTGTTTTGAAAGCTGTTATATAAATAGTGTTTTTTATTGCCATCCTTCTCCTCTTCCTCATTTCTTACCATCTCATCCTTCCTTTATTCTGCTCTTCACCTCCCCTTCCCTCCAGCGTCCTCTGGTTTCTACAGGCTGGCTCTGGAGCACAAAGCGCTCCTCTGTGCAGGAAACAGGTACTGTACAGTGTAACCTGAGGACACACACACACACACACACACACACACACACACACACACACACACACACACACACACACACACACACACACACACAGAGACACAGCAATTAACAAACACTGCTGTCTGCAAAGTTTAGCTGTGTGTGTCAGTGTCAGTGTGTGTGTGTGTGTGTGTGTGTGTGTGTGTGTGTGTGTGTGTGTGTGTGTGTGTGTGTGTGTGTGTGTGTGTGTGTTGAGTTCTTATTATGATTCCCACATTGAACAATGAGACAGATAACACGACTGAGGCATCTGTCATATCTGAGTCACTCTAATTTTTCCAGTAAGACAGCCTTCTCAGCAGTCTGTCTGTCTCAGAGCAACAGCTCTGCAGCTTCAAAGTCCACTCTGCGTGTGTGTTTGTTTAGACTTCTCTGCTTCGTATATTTAAGCATATGTACTTTTGTGCATGTGTGCGTATGGTTCGTGCTCTCGTGTGTTACTGTGGTCGCAAATGTGGTTGACTCGGTAGGTGTTAGGCCCCCTGTGCTCTGAGCTGTAATGAAACTGAACCTTGCCGTGTGTGTGTGTCATATTTGAGAGGATGAAGTCAAGGCACATCCTGTCCTGTGTCTCACAGTTCACTGTTGTGGCCATGCACTGTGGAAAGTGCACGCTCTGCTAGTCTTCTTTCTTTATTTCTGCAGTTTTTACCTGCTTTAGTTTTTCCAGTCTCTCCTTTATGCTCATGTTTATTTTCGCTCACTCTCATGTGTATTTCTCTCCCTTACCAATTATTTCAGGAGCCCGGATCTGAATGCATCTGGCTGTGGCTTTCTACAGAAGCTCAGCATGTGTCTGCTCTCCCAGTCAGACCCCGCTTTTGCCGCCTTTCAGCACGGTATGCAAATACGCGTACAAACACGCACACACACAGAGCTACATGCAGCACCAGCAGAGCCCTGTTGTTCCTGTCAGTTTCCAAGCAATGATGACATGCTGCCATTTATCTGAGATGGCTGAGGTGTTGAACACCACTGTTGCTGCTGTTCAACACTTGAGCTGTTTGTTTTGTGTAAAGAAGGTCACATCAGCTGTTCCAATTACTGAATACATACCTGTGGAGACTCTTTGTCATTGATATTTCATATTTTGGCCCCGAGATTTAATGTTGTGAACTGAAATACGTCTAGCTGGATTTATTAGGTTTGTTTTTCTAAAAGCGCCAGCATAACCTGACAAAATATTGTATTATAAATACACATTCAGTCTCTCCTTATTGCATCTCTCTCTCTCTCTCTTCTTAGTTAAACTAAATGATCCTCCCTGTCCCTGTTCTCTTAAGTTCCCCTTGTCCAGACAGGAGGGTCTCCAAACCAGCTCAGTTGACACATCAAGGCACTAAACTATAGCTCCACCGCACAGCATTGTGCAGAATGAAAGTCTGGACTGAGATGTGTGCACTGTTGGATGTGTGAAATGGCCTTGAATTGAACGCTGAACAGTGTTTGCTTGCTGATTCTAGTGTGAAAGAGCTGATACCAAGTCTCTTAAATGTCAGTGCGTATTGTGACAGCGTGGATAACCCTTCCAATTAAAGGGCCATTGTGATTGTGTGAGACTGAAGTAAATGTGACTAAAGAAAAGTTAAAACAAAAAAATAAATAAACATTTTGTTGGAAACTGCAGTTGTTCCCAGGAGACGCGATGTGAGTAAAATACTTCTTTGAGGTGATGAGATGTAAGAGTGTGTAGGTGTGCGTGTTTGGATGCACGCTGTGTGTGTGTGTTTGTGGCTGTGAATAATGAGTTCTTTGGAGCCAGACTACTGTTTGTTCCCTTTTCTGTCTGTCAACATCTTCCTCCCTTTCATCACCCTCATCTGTTTCAGTTTCATTTTCATCTTTCTTGAATTTTACTCCTCCATTTTATGTTGGATGTCTTTCTTCTTCATAAAGTTATTCACAGCGTGTGAAGTTATATTTTTTATCTCTATTTTAAACATTGTTTACCAGAACATATATTTGCTGTTATTCCCCCGCCATCTTGTTCTGTCAGCGTTTTGTTGATGACTCCCTGATACAGTATCAACATATATCATTTGTGCTTTTGTGGAGCTGTCTGATAATTCGGTAACAGCTGTGTGGATAAGAAAACTACTCTGTCCTCTGATTATTTTCTGTTGATCAAACCTGAGCAGGAGGCGACGTGTCACTGCAGCCTGCTTTGTAGGTTTGTTCTCTTTCTCCCATCTGTTGTTTTCCCTCTCATCGTCCTCGTCTGTCTGTCCTTCGTTGCGCTCCTGTCTGTCCCAGTCCTCCCTTTGAGACCTTGTGAAAGATCCTTCTATTCTTCCTCTCCAGCAGTTCCCTGGAGGTGAGGGCTGTGCTGGTGCCTGGTGTCCCTCTCCTCATTTTCCAAACAATACCTTTTATTCCTTACTCCTTCTCCACAGCGGCTCCCTCTGGACCGCACTCCTCTCTGTCCCAAGCCTTCTACAAGTTGCCCCCCCCCCTTCTGGTTCCTGTTTATATTTATCTCTCCTCCTCTCTGTATTTCACTTTGTTTTCCTCTCTGGCTGATTGGTGGTCTCTGTCCCTACAGACCCTGCCACTGCTTTATAGCCTCTGTATAGTCATGCATCAGTGACCCCTATCCCTGTCTGCCATCTCCCTGTGCCTTCATGTTTTTTTCTTGGCTCTACCCCCACTTATTGTGACTCCCTCACGCACTGAACACAGTGTAGTTTCCTTCCTCGCTCCTCGATTAAAGGTGAAAGTAACCTCTTTTTCTCCTGACCTGTGCGAGGCTGCCATGTTTCACCGGCCCTCTTTTCTGTCTCCCCTTCTCTTTCTGTGTCGTTCTCTTTCCATTCTTTATAAGCTGCATCTCATTTTCTTCTCCCTCCCTCGGTCTTCCCTTCCCTCCCCCTCCTCTCTCTCTCTCTCTCTCTCTCTCTCTCTCTCTCTCTCTTTCTCTCTCTCCAGTTCCCTGAAGACAACCCAGATATGGAGACGGTGCAGAAAGTCCTACTCTTTCAGCTGTTTCAGAAACATTTCTGAATTCCCTGCTGTGCTTCACATCTCCCCTCTCCTTTGTCTTTTCTCTCTTTTTTCTCTCTTGCCATTTTATGTCGTATTGTTTATGTCATTTTCTTTTGTTCAATCCTCCAGTCCTTGAAGAGATGGAGTCCCTCCTCAGCACTATAACACACTGTCTGTCCCTCTCTCTCTTTCTCTCCCTTGCAGTCTTTCTGTTCCTTTTCATACACACATCATTCCACACACTTTTTTCATCTTCTTATTCTATAGGAACCTCATTTATGAAAAAAACCCTTTAACTTTGCTCTATTACATAATATGGCTTTTTCAGTGAATGTTATAAAAATTGAATCTAAGCACCCGTGACACCCGTGGCTTGGTTAATGATGGATATTGGCTTTATGTTTGGATCGAACATAGATAGTTGGAACAGTGTGAAATCAGTGTAACCACACTCATTTTCGCCCCCATATGATTTTTCATAAACCTCAGCTTTGGCTTGGCTTAAGTCATAAACAGAAAATTGGCGAGTAATGCTCCTTTGTAAACAAGGCCTCAGGGCCTCTTCTGCTGCATTTCTCTTTATTCCAGCCATCGCTCTGCTTCGTCCATATCCTTTCTTCCTTCTCTCATCCTCTCTGTTTCTGACATTGGTTACTAAATTCTTTTCCTTCCTGTTTCTGTTTTATTCATGTGCTCATCCCCCCAGATGTTGAGGAGGTGGAGAATCTTCTGCTATGCAACCTTCCCTCTGTGTGCTTTCGTCTATCAGACTGGCCCTCCCTGTTGTGTGAGGATCCAGGGCTCCAGCTGTGTGAATATAAAGGACCAAGGGCCACTCAGTACTGTCTGCTGATAATGCTACACCTTGCGCTGCAGCAAGGAGACAGGTAGTACGCACAAACACACACCCGAGTCGAAACAGGTCTACGACCTTTAACGCATTAAAAGGACATTTTTGTTCAATTTTAAAAATGCGTGCTGGAAAGGTCTCATGTTCTCAGCTGGAATTAACAATTGCTGAATATTAGAATAAATATTTCAGCATCAGTAAAAAGCATTTTGCTGATAGAAATTCTAAGCACTTTTGCCCGGCGCTGCTGTGGAGCGGTTTTGTAAGAAGAGAGCATAGTGTGATCCAAAAGTACTGACTTTGTTCTCCCAAAGCAGCCTCGGTTTGCACTGCAGAAATTGTCTTTGAGCAGGGTGGAAATTTCCTGGCTTGGTGGCTGCTCAGCAGCTCCTGATAGCACAGTATTACCTGCCTCTGTTTTATGAGTAAAATGTCACCAAACGTCTCCGTGCTCCATACCAAGTATGGCTTGACAACATTGACAGAATCATTATGGCTTGGTGATATTGACTGGCAATATTACAACTCCCTTATACTGGCAAGCTAGTGCTTCTGGAAATATTTGATGCTAAAAGCAACCAGAGACATTTGTTGTTGTTGAATAACTTAAAAATGTCTTCCCAAAGTAGCCCTTTGCTGTGATGTATCCCTTGAGAGTAAAGCGGCATCTGAGCTGTGTCACCTTATTGAAATAACTAAAATCCCCGATGAAATCAAGTGTTAATGTATCTTAATGAATTATCATCAATAATTTACTTCCCGGCTCCACCGAGAAACCAGCTGGTTTTGCACGTCCCTCTCTCCCTGCTCCAATGACACTGCTGCAGCCATGTTTTTAGGTACATATTTTATGACCTCAGAGATGCGTTGGCCTCTTCGCAAAGTTTAATCTGTCCTGCTGTGGAACTTTGGCTATGCATTACCCCGCCCCCGGGGAAGGGGATGAAAGCCTCTCCCTGCCACGGGGTGGTCTCATCAAGATAAATGGAGCCGTGGCCAGCGATTTACATAGCGTGGGAGGGCTGAGTGTGTGTACCCTATGCATACTCGGATAGGCTCTCTGAATGTGTGTGTGTGTGTGTGTGTGTGTGTGTGTGTGTGTGTGTGTGAACAGGTATTTATCACGTTGTGGGGACAAAAATCTGTTTACACAGTCACATTATGGGGACTGACCTCCCTTATGGGGACAAAATGCAGGTCCCCTTAAAGTAAATCATTAAATTTCAGGGTGCAGACTGAGGATAGGGTTACGGGTTAGGTAAGGTTAGGTTAGGTACAGGGTTAGGAATAGGCAGATAGTGGTTATGGTTAGGGTAAGGGTGAGGCTCCAGGAAATGAATGTGTCTATGTAATGTCCCCACAAGTGATATAAACACAACAACTGTGTGTGTGTGTGTGTGTGTGTGTGTGTGTGTGTGTGTGTGTGTGTGTGTGTGTGTGTGTGTGTGTGTGTGTGTGTGTGTGTGTGTTGGTATACATTCGAGCTGACACCAACATGACCCTGCAGCACTATGTCTGCTTTGCACATGCACTTTACCCTCACACCAAACATGTCTGCTGAGGTGTGTTTGACTTTCAAGTATCTGTGTGTCTTGTTTGTATACCATCAAATGTAAATGTTTGGCCACATCTGTGTGTGCTTGTGATTAATGTCATCTGTGCCTGAATAAATTTAATCGAAGTATTAGCAAAATTGCAATGTTGCCAAGTGTAATATCCAGATTGCAAGAGCTGCAAAAGATAAAACGTGTGATAACATTAGAGCATATAAGCTTTATAAAGGAATCATTGTGGTGACTGGACTTCTTAAATCTTGACTCATATCGCACTCACAACATATCAAAATCATCACAATAATGGCATCATTGTTGTGTGTGTTGCATGTCCGTGTTCATGTGTGTGTGATCCAGGCTGCTCCCAGACCAGACAGTGTTCTCCAGTGTGGTGAGGCTGCTGCATTCAGTGCAGGAGCAGGGCGGCTGTGCCCTGCCTCGCTCTGCGCTCCGCTCTGCCCTCTACCTGCTGGCAATGACACAGGACAAGAGCCCTGATCTCGACGGGGTAACTCTGAGCAGTTCACTGAACCGGGATCAAAATCCATTGTGTAATATGTAAAGGCAGTGCAGTAGATAGACAGCATCACGTAAGAAAAGTTTAAGCTGTGTGGTAGGTGGTTCAGTAGACCTGCATACTTTTATTTCAGTTTTACCATTAACACTTTGCATGCTTAGGCAAGTATTCTAGTTTATTTCCTGTTCAGTGAGTCAACTTAACAATGTGAAAAGAAATACTTGTATCATCTTCACTGAAGCAGGTTTACCTACAAGCAATGCAGCATTAAGGTGTCAAGGTTTTGTCAAGATGAAGGTGTTTGACGTGATGTTTTCCCTGCGCGCAGAGAAAGAGAACAGCATGTGCTAGAGATAGAGTACTGCTCGGTTTAATATGGAAACCATTAATATGGAGGCCAACGAATCATAGCTTGACAGCTCGCATTCATCTTTTGATAGAAAATCCATATTCTGCCGTTGATGATTCAGCAGCAAAGAATATTAATTATAACTCGCCCTTTTTCCTTAAGCTGCACAGAACTAATAACATTTTCCCAAAATAACATACTTCTCTTTAGTTCAAAGAGCGCTTTGTCCTGCATTTAACAATTTAGACTTTATGTCGGCTATGAATATAAACAGCAGTAGCTTACAGCAGACTTCCTGCTGTGATTGAGGGCTCTGCCTCAGTAAAGAAGTCTCGTGTTTTTGTTGGGAAGAAAACAGTTTTAATAACTGCAAGCGTTTTAACTTGTGTGTGCGTTCTCATCCCAAAGCTTTTTCTCTTTACCAACCTACTCAAGGCTCCTTTTAACTGCATCAGCAAGGCGCTCTCCTGCTGCCAAAGCTTCTCTTCCCTCTACATTCACCATCCTGCACTCCTCCACTTCATCTGTCGCTATCCGGAGCTAGCAGAGAAATTTGGGCCCCTGGTCTTGGAGCTTTGGCTGACCAAGCAAACACAACACACAGATGCAGAGCAGACTGTGGTAAGGCGCCAGTCGTTTCACGTTCATCTCAGACTCGTGTATTCGTCGGTAAACCGCTTCACTTATTTGACTGAACACAGCTGCATTAGACTGTGTGTTTTCAATTCCCTTTGAACTCAAAATCAAAATTGATGAAAAGGTGGTTGGATCTCATTCCTGGGTGCAGGCAGACACGCAGGAGAGGAGAGAGAGGAGAGGACACCATGCAGACGACCAGGAGCCAGACACAGAAACTACAGAGCTGCTGAGTCTGATAGAGAAGTACCCAGCTGTCATCCTGACCCTCCTGGTGAGAACCAGAGACCCCAGTCAGGAGCTTGGATTTAAGAAGTTGGCCACATTAAATGAAGACCCTTTAAATGCAGTTGTTTCAAAGCTGCATTCAGTGCTTGATTTGCTTTGCTGCACTAGGTCAGTGCTTACACAGAAAGGCATTGTAGATTAATCTGTCCTCATGCTTGTCTCTGTCTGTCTGTGTGACCACAGGACATGGTTTGCACGAGGGAGGCCCCCCTGGCAGGGCGAGCACTTGGGGTGCTGGAAGTTCTTCTGCGTGGTCGAACAGAGTATGAGGCTGATTTGTGTACCAGTCTTAGGTCAGCCCTGCTGCAGATATTACAGAGGCTCAGCGTGGAGAACATGGGCCATGGCTTTGGACAGGGACACGCTGCACAGGGTAAGAGGCGTAAAGTCACAGAAACAGAGTATATAGATTTACTGTATTATACAAATACCTGCGTCCTTTTTCCCATATTCTGTGTTTTATGATTGAAGCACATCATTAGAAAGAGTCTAATGATGTGGTGGATGAATAACATTACAACTGTTCAGTAGGAAAATATGACATTTTAATGAATATCAATTAATTTTAATGTAATGTATCATTGCAGTATTTCTTATCAAATGCAGGAAAGCCTCCACGTGCACTCGAACACACGGCTGAGCGCGTCTCATCTGCTGATGTGGTTGCACTTCGGAGAGTTTGTTGAAGAGATGAGCTCTTGCTTGCCTCTCTGACATTACTCTGTGTGCGTGTGTGTGTGTGTGTGTGTGTGTGTGTGTGTGTGTGTGTGTGTGTGTGTGTGTGTGTGTTCGTTCTGCTTAGGCTCTGTGAGGAAATGCTTTTAATGGCAGGGAAAAACCTTTTTTATAAATTGCCTCCACATTTTCACAATATTCCTGGAAATCATGAGGGCCTTGCATCTACCCCATGCCTTAAGGTTATTGAAATGAATGGGATGTACTATAATGGAAGAAAATGGATGCACTGTAATATTAAAATTTAGGAATTTCAAAATCAGTCAAGTTGTGTTCATGAAAATTTGTCCAGCGGTTATAATTGACGCCTCTACGAGCAATTCATTGGAAATGCAGAGATGAATCACACAGCATAAATCCTTTATGACAGCTTCATGCACCTGCAGCACAGTGATGAAGCAGTAATGGATTCTTTCATTAGAAATTAATGCGCCTCAATCAGGGAGCTTTGAGTATAATAATGTTATTATGAGAAACCACAACTTTTGTTAACACAATCTTTTAGGCTGTCGACTCTGAGCCACACCCTCTCTGCTGTTCGAGGTGATCGCATCTGTGTCGAACCAAATACCGCACTGACCAGTCCGTGCACATATAAATGCATATTCACACAGGCGTATGTTGATTCTTCTAATTTAAATCACTCCGACCACAGTCACACCGCTTCACTGGGCCATAAAACTGATTGCACACGTTGAAACCCACACGGTTGTCTGTGAAAGCTTATTGGCCTCTGCTGTGCTCACATGTTACCGCGTTTAAGGAGTCAACTCTCCTTATTCTACCTAAAATATATCATCTCAGTTTTTCAAGCGTGGTCATACACCAAGGACGCAGGAGTGTTCACTCATACCTAAACAAGGCTGCATTTACACATTCAGTTGACCAAAGAAAATCAGCAATTTTTGCAAAGGTTTTCCTCAGAAGTCACCTTCCACAATCATGTGTCAAGATTAATGCCAGCTGATTTGGTTTGATGCCCAGTTATTTCTCATTAAAGCACAAGTACAGCCACTTACAGTTGATGGATGGAGGTAAATGATGTTGTTCACTCCCCTGAGTTTACTTTTTATGATGTGGCAGACAGTGTTTTTTGTTTTCTCCCTGTCTGTTTTTCTGCCTCCGCCTTATATATTAAAGCTTTGTGTAGCAAATGAAAGCTTTTAATGAAATTGTGTCTCCTCTGCACACATCGCACACACACATATACATACACTCACAGGTTTACCCTGTGGGCTCCTACACTGTGAGATGTAATAGAGCAAATGAACCATGACAGCCAACACTGAAAGAGTTGCTTAATTAAATCTCAGACAGCAGCAGCCGGCTCTGTGTTCTCAGATGCCCGTCTCTTCATATTTACTGTAAAGCTATTTTTGATTAAAAAAGCTGTTTTGGGTTAAATGTCTCCCACATTTGAGTCGGGAAACAGAGGATTCATGGTTCAAACTTATCGATACCTATTTTCATTTCAGTAAATAATACAAACTTTCAATTTTCAATTCAATTAGTGTTTGATGTCTTACAACAAATCCCTGTTTGTCTATACAGAGTACAGTGTAAACTTAATGAAAGGATGATGAGAAGTATTCAGTGCCAAGTATTACAAGATCGTTTTCAGACCTGAGTCCCAAGCGCCTCTTTGCTCTTCCCATTTAAGAAAAATTGAAAATTAATTGAATATTGCCATTAAAACCCACAGACTGACATACTAATGGTACTACACGTATAATGCTTAAAGCCAGCTTGTAGAACACGGTATCTGATGTGTTAAACTGTCTGTGTTTGTCTGTCAGGCCTTCAGCATCTCATTTTTATACTGACATTCAGATCGCAGGTATGAATCCTTAAAAATCCTTTGAAATTTTAAACCGAACTCATCCTCAACTCCGCAAACTTCATCTTCGTTGGCCAACAGATTATGCAAGGAGTTTAAAAAATGATATGAAAATAACAGTCGCTATACACAGCAGTAAAACATCTATAAAGCAATGCGCGTGGATTAATAGCTTCATTTGGCGCAACCTACACTTGCAACATAATGGAAAGCACTTAGTTTAATTATTCTCACATGTTGGATCATTTGGAAGAATACCTTCACCGATTTATGTTTGTCAGGCCAGCATTTTCTTCCTGACGGCTCTATCAAGTGTTCAGATTCACGTCTTTATAACAACAGAATTAAAAGCAGGCTGATTACAGTTACATTAAGACACAGTTTCACTCTGCACTTACACAGAGCCGATCGCTGTTCAGTCGGTGCAGATGTTCATTGTCTTCCTCAAGGACATTTTTCACAGGCAAACACATGAAAACTCACGTTGGATTGGCATGCATTCACTTCACTGACACATCCTGAGGTGCTGCTATATAATAGCTGCAGCGCGGTTGTTTTAAACACAGTAAAGGTGGCATGTGGTGGTGCTCCATCTTCTCACTGTCCTGCCAGGTAAACTTAGTTTTAACTGAAGTGTAATCACAAAGTCTCCTGGTTGTTTTCAGTTCCCCGAACACTGTCACTTCTGATTAATGTTGGAAAGGAAGAACCATTAATTCTCTGTTAAAATGAATCCTCTTTGCATCCTTTGTCAGGGCAGACGGCGGGAAGTGAGAAGCGAGGTCGGTGTTATTAAGTGGTTTTGTATTCTTATATAAACAGTACGCCAGAGAGGGAAACTCTCTGATTTGTGGCAGCTTTGTTTCAGCAGTGCGAAATACAGTCATTCAGATAGCATAAGCTAAGCAAAGAGCAGGGGAAGTGCAGCTTTTTGAGGAAACTGGTTGGTTAAATCAAACTTTGTTGAAACACTGACTTCACTGACGCTCTCTTGTCTGATGTGGAGTATTTATTAGATCACTGCATGTTAGAGTCATATCTGCTTTCTGTTCACTCTTCTTATAAAAGAAGATTACAAGTAATTACATTTTCCTCTGAATGATTCAGGTTGAGCAGCTTTAGGAAAACAATAATGCATCACGATCGTGTCACCACGATACAAGTTCACTGAAAGTTAATCAACGCTGGTGTTAATTATTGCTAATGAAAACAACTTCAGAGGAGATGAGGGTGAAACCTTGACAGAGCTTGTAAAATTAAAAATGACAAGTTGTTTAGAAACAGTGACAAATGTGTCAGTGAATTGAATATTGTGGGTGCTCAGTGTTGGATTAATTGTTGTGAAATCAAATTAGGGGGTCTGGTATGAACGGCTCAGGTCTGAGGGTACATTTCCTGGACATGCAGTCACGTCACGCGCACACGTATCTGGTGCTTTACTGTGCTTTCGGTCGAGGCGTCTACCAGATGGTGTTTTTATGTCTGTTTACTTGACCAGGTTAATGAGCGCAGCTGAAGGGCACAGCACCAGTGCGCCAGCTGGGGATTCCGAAACTGTTGCTGTGGTTAGCCTCTGCCTGCTCACAGCTCATCCCAGGCCCGGCGGGGATTGCAGAGCGTTATCTGTGCACGTGTTACAGTTCAGCCCACTGTAATTTGCATTAATATATACTTTATATTAGCCTCTAATGCGGCGGCGTCCTCTAAGGGGAGACATTTTAATGTGATGCACTGCAGAAAGAGACTGGAGGAAGATCAGGCATCTTCCTCCAGTCTCTCTCCAGAGTACTCCTACTCTTCCTCCTGCTCCATGCTCCCTCTCTGCTTTCTGTCACCCTTAACTTTTTCTCCATTCAGACCCAGAATATTATTATTTAAAGTGACAGTTTTTAATATTTCTGACTGAGATGTGCTTCTTCTTCTTCTTCTTCTTCTTGCCTCGCCTTCATGGTACGTACGTGCTGATGCCGCCCCTTGTTAGTGAGCCGGAGCTTCATGAAGTCAACAATCCGCTGCAAGACAGTCTCACTTGTTTAACAAATTCCTTATCACAGTTTGAAGAGTGTCAGTTTGAACATTGACCCTTTTTTTGCCTTTGCTGAAGCTGCTCTGGGAGCATCAGGCTTCAGACTAAGTAATGAGGCTGCCTCTTACCAGCGCTACTCCCTCATCTCTCTCTCTCATACACACACACACACATACACAAACTCTCACTCACTCTTCACTCCCTTGACTGTTTTATTAAGTTTAGCTTCTCTCTCCCTGGCAGCACTTTCACTCTGTTCATATTTATTTATATATCTGCATGTATATCCGTCTGTCTCCCTCGCCTCCTCCTCCCAGTTCTGTTTACAGTCCTGCTTTGTTGTCGGCCTGTCTTTGTTTAGCGGTGAACTCGCTCCCTCTGGTGCTGAAGCTGCTTTGTGTGACGCAGGCCAGTGACCCACCTTCCTCGTCCTCCTACGGCAAGATGGACGGAGTGCACTTCAAGCTGCTCTACCATGGTAAGGTCAAAAGGTGCTGCTGGCACGTCACACTGAGCACCCCCCCACCCCTCCCACAGCCCTGATCTGTTAGCATAAAAACACACACGGCTGTCTACACTGTTTACATTACCCTGCATATTCACACAGTCGCCCTGCATTAGAGTCAGCCACATTACTGGCAGACAGACAGGCGCTTAGATTAGATGCTGCATACAGACACATGATCATCTGGTATTGACACTAAGTCGTGTCTGCTCAGCACTCAGTGTGTTGTGCTGCTGAGTCTATCTCACCTCCATTCACATGCACCTGTATTCTTTCCTCCCTAAGTGGAGGCCTCTCTCATCTTTGATTTAATATCATCATTAACAAAGGAGTGCTCACTGCTCATGTGCAGATGAGACACTTACTAGACGTGTCAGGCAAATTATAACTCTTAAGTGTATTATGATAGGAGTGAAATTCACTTTCCTTTTCGCCTTGATGTCAACACCCCCCTCCTTCTGTGACTGTCATCCGTCTGAACCACTTAGTTTTTAGTTATTTGAAGACCCTCATTCAGTGTTGATAGTTTTATTTTCCAGCCCCTCATCTTTGACATTTTCATTGGCACATCAGATTAATTCAGTCTGTCCCGACTGGCGGACATGGCACGCAGTAAATGGCGAGGCTCACTGTGTTACATTTTATCCGCCTGTCACGTCGCCTCTCAGTGTCTTTCTAGAATGAAATGTTTATCAAATGCATTTGAGAGCACCGCAGATGAAACAGATAAGTGAGCCATCAGACTTTGTGTGTGTGTGTGCGTGTCAGTGAGTAATATAGTTGGGAGGTTGAAGCCTACCGATACAGGGAGCCTGCTACCTGCCGTCAGCTACCTGTACTGCTGCCTGAGTCTGTCCCCAGCACACTGCACCGACAGAGGTTAGACACTTCCTGTCTCTCTTAATCTCCGTGTGTTTTATGCTCTCCCTGTATCTTTCACTGACCTTGAGAAGCACGTAGCACCCAGACACAGAGGAAATAATAAGCGTACAAGCTGACACCCTCTGTACATCTTTACATACCGATACACAGGCTGTGGCTCAGTCCTGCACATTGTCTACACATCTGAGAGCTTGTCGCACGTTTGCACAGCAGCAAATGCGCTCACGGTTGTGTGGGTTAGGGTTTGGGTTAGGGTAGACAAAACCACACATGCGCACACCCACGCAGTAACTTGGTCAGGAGAGTTCAGAGATCTCACACACAAAGAGAGACACATACATCTTCAAAGGGGTGGACGCTGTTTCTTTTTCTTTTTCGAGGTGATATAAAAATAAGAAGAAAGAAGAAAAACATCCTGAATCCTACAAAGCCAAGGCAAAATTAGACTCAACGAGCCAAAATATAGAAGAAATAATCAAGTACATAAGTATGATAAATGATGTGGTAATTTACCGTCAGCTGCAGTCAACAGGAGCAACATCATTTATTTGATGTGACATTTTGACTGGCATTGATTTTATGACAAGCTAAATAATTAAGCTGAAATAGAAACACAGAGCTCAGCAGAGGTCAGCAGTGAGCGAGTTAGTAGTTGATAAGGAGAGGCTAGTGGCCAGAGAGTAGCGATACCTTTGGGAAGCAAGGCTAATTATGCCCATAGCATTTTTGATTGCTTCAGCAGCAGCCTCCCTTCATTTGCCATCGGCTTCTTTATCGCCAGTGTTGGATGTACCGGTGCATGTTACCTCAGCCTCAGGCTAGATGGTGTTTCATCTGGTGGTGAGGAGGACAGGAATAATAACACATTCCTCTATCTTCAGGCAAAACTATGATATTATATCTCTAAATGAAATGTAATCATAGTTTTTCCAGTACTTACAACTGACCTGGTTGGCTGCCTGTGTACTGTATATAACCCCTGTTTTATGCAAATGATCCCTTTGCTGATGCAGCCTAATTTTCACATTGTATGTTGAGTCAAATTAAAAGACATGTGCATCATGCGTGTGTGTGAGTGTGTTAAATGTGTGTTTAGTTAAACAAATTCATCAGTTTGTATTGTTCCAAATTTCTCACAGGTGCCACAGAAAGTGCGTGCGTGTGTGTGTGTGTGTGTGTGTGTGTGTGTGTGTGTGTGTGTGTGTGTGTGTGTGTGTGTGTGTGTGTGTGTGTGTTTTTGTAATGTGTAATTGTGGCCTGGTGCTTGTGACATGTCACCCTACAGTCAGCCAGACCAACTGCTATTCACACACACACACACACACACACACACACACACACACACACACACACACACACACACACACACACACACACACACATCAAAGTGTGATGACATAGTGTCTTCTCCTCCCCAGCTGTCTCCATGCTGCTCTCCAATACCGGACTGATGGACCAGCTGCAGACAGTCCTCTTCTCCTCCTCCTCCTCCTCCTCCTCCTCCTCCCCCTCCCCCTCCTCCTCGTCCTCATCCTCCTCCTCCTCCTCCTCTCCTCCTTCAGCCCTGCTGTGCGGCAGCCATCTCCTCCTGTCCTCCCTCATTACCTTGCAGCGTGTTCACTCTGCACAGGTACACACTACAGCTCAGCTTATCTGAACTCCAGGATAGAAGTGAACACAGTGAAGGGCAAGACTCAGAACATACAATGAAATGGAGCTTAGATTCAGATGTGTGCGCAGAATACAAAACACCAGATTGTTTTCATTTGATATATATCACAGTAAGGTTGTGGTATAAAACAATGCACTTTCTTCTCTGCTTCCTGCTGCCACTGCATAGATAATACATTCTTACTTGCAATGAGATGTGTAATCTTAATCTCCTTCTTCTTCTCTCTCTTGTTCTTTCTCGCTCTCCTTCTCCCTTCTTCAAGGTCCATAAGAGCATCAGTTGGAGTTTGGACACAGCTGTGCAGCAGCTCCTTGTTCAGAAAAGAAACACAGACGATCTCTTGCTGGGTAACAAACCCACTTTTATTTTGATGATTATTTTGAAAGTCTTCTGTCCTCGCAGACAGCAGATAACCATTCATCAGCAGTGCAAGTGCGACGCTTGAAGCCCATTTGTTTCTGTCCTCCCAGTTTTGTCAATTCTCTTAATCTCCTCTCAGCTTCATCCTGTCTGTAATTTTGTGCTACTGCATTTTACACTCTCCTGTGCAATTACGGACACATTAGAGTGGTGTGTAAACCCAGAATATATCAAAATTTGTATTCGGAAAGTGTCAGGCACTCATTGCAGCAGTCGTCCACATGCTATGTAAACCTCTTTATGGACTGAGGGTCACTGGCCGTTTGCTTTACATGCACTCCTGCACAGGTAAAGTCACTGCTTGCCAATGTTTTTCCCTCAGCAGAGGTAACCAAACCACGGTCAAGCCTTTCACACACTTTCATTATATTAAGTGGCCGGCATCCCGCTGCACTGCTCAGAGACTGATCATCCCTGCCACTGCTGTATCTCTGTCTGTCAGCTGGATAGGTGGCCTGTCAGGGTTGCAGTGATGTATCGGCTCCCTCCCTCTGCTCGCCTATCTCTCTCTCTTTGTCTCTCCCTCTTCAGTCACTCACTCACTCGGCCTCCTTCCTGTCTTTTTCTTCTTTAAATTTTCCCTGTTTTTCCATCCACCCGTCACTCCTCTCTGCTGGGTTTCTCCTTCCTCTCCGCTGCCACTAATTGAGTCCTCCCTCCCTCAGAGAGCTCTAATCTCCGTGTACATGGCATAAGTGCAATCAAATGTCTGGCTCCTCTCAGTTTGGATCCCACTGTGTTTTCGAAATCATTTTGGCCGTGTCTCTCTCTTTATCTCCATCACTGCTTTGGTCCCTCAGTCCTTCTGGCTTTCCTTCAGCCCTGTCTCTCACTGCCTCGCATACTTTCCACACTTGGCACCGACATCTTTAACTTCTTGCCCTCCCTTTCTGTCACATATCAACTCAGAAATTGCCCTCAATTCTTTTCAAGTGTTGCTCTGCCTCGCCTCTGTGCTTCTATTCCCTCTGCTACCTGCTTTTAAAATCTTTTTCTATTTCAAACTTTCCCTTCTCACTCTGTATGCTCACTCACTCCTTTCTGTTCTACAATGCACCTATTTCTCCTGTGGCCTTGCCCTGCACATTCGCTTGCTCTCTCCTCTTCCTCCTGCTCTGCTGTGTGTTAGGCATTCCATCTCCTCCTAATTCCCATTGCCTTCTCTCTCACTTTCTCTTTCCAGTCAGCCACCTGAGGTTGCTGCAGGCTCTACTCGATGTTGATCTGGCATCAGCCGTGATGTGTGTGAGCAGTGGTCCTGGCTTGGTCGGGCCCAGACCCCTGGGGTTTGAGGACGGCGCTCTGTACCCGCTCGGCTCCAGAGGGGCCCAGTGCCTCTCAACTGCTCTCACTGGACTTCTTTTGCAGGTTGTAGTACTTGGGGGGATTGATATATGTGTCTTTGTGTTGGTGTGTGTGTGTGAAAGCCCCACAAGCACAAGAAGATTTAGGGCAAAATGAGTGATTGGAGACACAGGAGAGATGTTCTTTAGATGCATTTTGTGACTCTCTCTCATTTATATACTTTTAAGATACCGGAAGTTAAACAGTCAAGGTTCCAAAACTTGAGGTGACAGTATGTAAAAATGTTCCCTGAAAGACAAAAGCTGTTTCAGCCTTCTCCAAACACTTTGTTTGGAACGATAGCAAGGGATGCATCACTCAGCTTCAGTTCTGTTCAATAATTTAACCTTTAACAGGGATCAAAATTTAATTGATCGGCACGTTGCAGTATAACGGTCTAAATTCTTAAAAATACATTGATAAAACACAGTTTTTCTTCTGAAATATTGAGAGATTAGTCAGGAAATCATACAAATTTTAGACCAGTCATATCAAGGAAATGCTTTCTCTATCGAGTTTAATAAAACATAGCTTAAAATAAACATTCAGACCTGAAAATTAGCATTCTATGTACCATTTAAGCTAGCAGTTAGACAGTCAAATTCAAAATATTACTACAAATGGCTCAGTTGTTGTTGCTGTTGAAAGCACAATGTGGATTTTACTTCAAGAGATAAGTTTGACTCTCCTCCAGGGACTGCCAATGCAACATTTTACTTCTAGTTTGTGGAAGGCAGAAGTAACAGAACACCTACAGTAAACTCTGTTATGATGAAAGCTGGAGTGCTATCAAATGTTTTTCAGCAAGTGATGGTTGGAAAACTAGCTGTTCTACTGTTTGTGGAAAACTCTGCCTCTTACAACATTTGCTTACATTTAATAAGTTCAGCAAACGCAGGAGGAATAACAGTATGTACAGAAATGTTGATTCGGATGATTAAAAACTGAAAGATTCACTGCACATCTATACACACTGTAACGTGTGCCCAGACAGCGCTGGGTGAAAACGCTGATGCGACAACGCCTGCCCTGTCTTCCTTTACTTTCACTCCACCCTTTATTACGCAGCAGAGATAATATCAAAGCCATTTTTAACATCTTAACAGCACGACATTGAAGCTGCCTTTCACAAACAAGTCTGTCGAAGATGAGACATCAGTTGATTTAGCAGTCGGCATAATGGAATGGCGCACATATCCCAGAAGTCTCCCAAATGTTATTACATGTAGCTGGTGTATTGACTCCGGTTGCGTATGACAACAGAGGGAGATGGCATCAGCATTCATTTAACAATAAATAGGTGAAGCACTCCTTCTCCTGGGTGGCAGCCAGCACAGAGCGAGAACCAGCATCCAGTGCACATAAAAAGGCAGCAGATAGACCCTTCACCAAAGACATTATAAAGAACCTTATCTATAAGCATCTGCTGCACTCTGAACTCCTGCTACATGTGTTGATGTTCACACAGGCCTTTGATTTTACAGTCGTTTCAACCCGGTAATTCTTCATGATCAAAGCAGCGCTTTGGAGACCATTGCAGTTAATGGCCAAGTCTGAACAGCCACACAATGAAGAGAGCATTTTTTCTGTCGGACTGAAGCTGGGTTATTGTGAATCAATGGATCACAGGGACTTACGAGTAGCTCCAGTGTGAGCGGTGGCAGTGCATTTCGACTGTGCCCATAAAATGCAGCTCGATACAGCTCACCTCAAATACTCATTGTCCACTGAGTTGTTGTCAGCAGCACATAAGAAAATTGGGATACAGGGCACTTGTATGAACACTTTGTTTATTCGTGAATGCCAAAAGGTTTGGACTGAAGCATGAAAATGTCGAAGCCGTGAGAGTGCAAGCAGTGTTGATGAGCAAGCAATTCTCGAATTGACAGATAAAACAAACTAATGTCCCTCTTCATCAGCATGCTGTTGCCCTTGCCAGTGATGGGAGGGGAAATGATTTTTGAATTAGAGGGAAGGTGTCAGAGCTGCTGAGGCTGATGGAGATTGTACAGAGGCCAGTGATGTATGTAAATGGGTTAATCAAATAACCCAGAATAAGCTCCAGCTAATGAAGGGCACATTCTGATGCATGCAAAATGTCGCTCTTCCGCTACATTGGCCGTGACTGCACCATATGGTTATTATAATGATATAATGAATTAGAAACGTTCCAGATACCCGTTTTAAACTTAATTAGTGATGCTTCAATCATAAGAAGTAAAGAAAAAAAATTTGCAGATGCGATGTTTATATTTTTGAGTCTGACAGTCTCAAAGATAATCTGGATGAAATCTGAGCACTGAGATAATTGGATTTGGTTTTGTATCCGGTCTATGCTGCAGCGCTTCGGCCTCTGGTTCCACACCAGTGCCGTTTCCTCTCTGTGTGAAAGTCTGCAGTGCTGAAGTGAGCTCCAGCTCTACGGTTCAGTGCTCTGTGCTCTGCTGTTCAGCAGCTGATATGAGTAGCAGTTCCATACTCCCTTCCTCTCTCCTCTGCTTCGCTCTCCTCTCCTCTTGATGCTCCGGCTCGCTGGCACTGGGAAACTCCAGAGTCACTCTCCTCTTGTTGCTTCCTCACACACTTCTCGACGTCTTCACCGTTGTTTGCTCTCTTTTCAACCTCTCCTTCATCTCAGTTGTTCTCTTCTCATCTGTCCTCTCTCTTGCTCCTGCCCACAACACCTCCCTCGCTCTCTCATCCCCTCCCACTCATCCTCGTGGCTCCTTTCTTCTCCTCCTGCCTCCTCTCCGCCTCAGGATTAGGGTGTAACTCTCCGCTGTCGTCTATATACCTGCCTGGCCTACTTCAGTATTTTTGGACACTATGTAGCGCTCACTACGAGCCCCGCCTCAGTGGGAGAGACATGCATTATTAAAGTCTCACTCAGTCATTCTCCACGGTGTTCCCTTGTTCTTCCTTTTGTTTCTGGCTGCCTTTCTGTCCATTGATGAGCACGTGTCTGTGGTTGTGTGTCTGTCACAGAGGCAGATGTCACGCCGCCGTGGCTCCCACGTGTGATACGACATTTCAGAGCTGGAAGATGTGCTTGTGTTTTTATCGTTTTACTCGACTCCTCTCTCATGCCTCACCCCAGCATATCTCTTTCCCCTCAGAAGCACGAGCTGTTGCTGAGAGCCTCAGTCAACTGTCTCAGCTCCCTGCTGGGCTTCCTTCAGAGGAAGAGTCCCCCAACAGGTACCAGACAGAGAGACATGTTTGGGACTGACACTGAGTGTTGGTTAGCTCTGTGTGTGTGTGTGTGTGTGTGTGTGTGTGTGTGTGTGTGTGTGTGTGTGTGTGCAGATGGAGAGAGCGGAGAGATGAAAAATTGTGCGTGTGCAGGTAATGTATGTGTTTGAGAGAGACGAAAATATTATCTGTAAGCCTGACTGCACCCTGTGCGAGTGCATGTGTGAGAGGGAGGAAAGAGTATTTGAACGTGTTAGTGTCTGTGTGTGCGTGTGTGTCTCATATTATCTGCAGCACTGTTGCATGCATGTTTTTTTGTTTTTTTTGTAACATGTTGCCTCATGTCTTGATGTTTTGGCTTTTGGCTAGTTTTAATTATTAGGAATTGCACCAGGAAAAACAGAATTGATGTGAGTTAAGTACTTAAGTCTTTTTTCTCCCTTCTTGGTTTGTCTTCTGCGTGCATGCGTGTGCGTGCGCCATGCTTGTTAGCAAAGTATGTGGTGTGTCAGCCATGGAGTCGATACCTCCTCTCCTGCCTGCTCAGCTCAGGGGAGCGCTGCCTTCTGCACCCAGCCATCCTCAGACTCATCGCAGCTGTGAGAGATTTCACACACACACACGACTCAAATCAAGTATAATTTTTGGGAACGGTTCTGAGCAGTGATAAATATTTTATAATAAATGTATCAAAAGTTAATGAAGGTAATGAAAACATAAAAGTGGTAGAAGTATTTGTATCACATGGGGAATGAAAGTGACTGCGGTACTGTGTCATGCAGGCTGACACACGGAAATTAAAGGAACGTCATTACCATATTTTGTGTTGTGGACTGAGGCTCCTGACACTTCCTTTTCATTTATTATTCAGTGAAATCAGGGGAAATGCTATAGGTCAGCACCCATTGAGCAACCACAAGCAAAATTTCAGACACCATGTAGGGGATTTTGTCTAAAATTGGGGGATTTGAGTGGGTCTCTGCACCTTTCCCACATTTTCAAATCATTACAAAATTGCAGCAGATTACATTGACTTTTACATCACCACATCAAATCACTTCAGAAGGATAACATGTTTACTGTGTCTCTTTGTGTTTCTTCTCTCACTCTCCTCACTCCAATTCTCCTGTGTTTGTTAATGACTGCACCTGTTCACAATTCTGCATTTATATGCACACATCTGTGTGTGTGTGTCTGTGTCCTCTGCAGCTCCTGCAGCACGGCAGCACGGCAGTGCTGTGGGAGCCTGACCTGCTCCAGGTGATGGAGGCGGTGGAGAGGAGGGGGCTGAAGGAGTTCAGCGAGGAAGCAGCGCAGGCCCTCAGGCTGCTCCTCGCACAGGTACACCCGCTCGTAGTGTGCACACACATTAACGCTCAGGCAGGCACAAACACATTAAATGAGTTGAACACACTTTGAGAACACTTTGTTATGTAGATAATGACAGCCCTTGAACATGTATAACTGCGTGCACATTCTTTAAATGAATTAGAAAATAGCTCAAGTTCAAACAAAGTTCAGTATCTCTCAGTTGGTGCAGTGTTTATATTCCTTGAAGAACAGCATGGGCTGCAGAAATTCAAAGACAGCAGGGCAAATGTGGACGAGAAATGTTTGCTTATGAAAATGAAATGCCAGCATTTCACACAGCAGCACTGCAGGAACAAAATTCTCATTTACAACGGTAGCCTCAGCGTGGGACTCATACATTATATAAATGGTTGACTGAGGGCTCTAGTTTAATGTTGCGGTTGCAGGTCACCGATTTGGTTTGAAGGGTGGTGCGGCTCAGGTGAAGCTCCTGGACCCCCAGCCTGTTGTGCGCCTGTTGCGTGGAATTTGCGGTCTTGAGCTGATGCCTCCGTCTCTGCAAACACATGCTGACTAACATGCCTATTTGGCACCTGCTTGGGACAGATCTCACGCGAGCGCTCTGCCCACCCCACACCCTGCTTCCACGGTTGTAATTGTATCATTAAGGGTCTGGCACCCAAACAAAGGAAAGAGATACTGCTATCTCGCAGAGCTTGTCATTGGCATTAACTCATGAACCTCAGCTGTTCGTTGTAAATACCCTTCGGTGTCCAGAATCATCGGTCATGTTGGCACTAATGATATGAATCTGGTCCCAGAAACTAGAGACTGAATTTAAAATCCTCATTTACACCACTATTGACACAGGCACAAATTTCAGTTGTGTCTGGACCAATTACTGCACCCAGTTTTGGGTCCATAGACCTCAATTGCAACTATCAATTACATGTCAGACAGAAGGGCTACTGCTGTGCTCTTGGGACGCCACATACAGGTGGAGAAATACTTGCAGGAGAAAACAGTAGCTTTTATCTCAGACCTCTCTCTCTGGTCTACAATTTCAGCAAATTTCTGAATATAGCAGGGCAAATTTAAAAGATTTACAAGAAGTCGACTCTGCAATAGAAATGATGCAATTGAAGCTTTTGGTATGCTTGACTCTGGGATCTGTGATCATTGATTTATAGTTTGCGTTAGAAATACAAAATTGAATAAATCACATCTCCAAGTAGCTCCTCACGTGGGAGTTTAAGGCGAGGAATGCAGCCCAAGTAACAACCGAGACACACAACCAGATCAACCGGCTGGTTAACGTTTCAGCATGCAGGGACTGAATACTGCAGTTTGAGCTGCTAAGTCGAGATACTGTTTGATTCTGGAAGCCAGTCAAGTCCTACAAGAGTCAGGTCACCTTTTATCTCCAAGTGCTGAAGCTCATGGCTGCAAAGCTTTCAGTCAGAGCAATGTCTGTGCAGCTCTCAGTAGAAATTTGTTGCTGCTGGCCATTTGTCAGAAGATCTCCTGCAAATACAGATTATGTGCATCCAGTCTCTCAGCTCTAATGCACGTAACCCCTACAAGCCATAGAAGTCAGTTTCAGCCTCTAATGTTTGGTGCACGCTTAATTAAAACCGCTCTGTAGCTCCTGTGCATATCCATCACAGCTCACCTTTGATCCTGCAAATGACAGTAACACATTATCAAAAGGGGAGACTGAAATTAGCGTCCCTGTTCCTAAGTCTCGCTTATCCAACACTGAGCACAAGCACACCAAAAGGCAAGTCAAGATGCATTTTGGGATCAGAAAAATATCGTCATGTGTTGGTGACACTTGGGCTAGTGCTTCCACTGTCGTGTAAATAGAGCCCTCGAGGTCTGCACATTCTCAGTGGTGTATTCAGAAATGAGTGTTATGTTCATGTTCATTTGAGCAGCACACAAATAATATGGGCAAAATACCTGAGGCAGTACAGTTTATTGGGGAGCTTCACAGGCACATAGTCATTTTTAGTTTCCACCTTCAACAGTGCAATTTTTTTCTGTTAATACAGAAATATTGAATTTAGGAATGTGTTGCACTCTGCCAACAGTGCAAACAAAAGAGACGTTGGTGAGAAATGTGTAAATGAATTATTTTGTTCCACCAATCACGACAATTGAGCAGAATAACACACTGTGATTTCAGCTCCGCTCAGCTGATCACAGCGTTTTGGTGGCACAAGCTTGTTACATGGTTAGCATCACTCATAGAATCACACAGACTATCCCCAGAGGAAATGTGGAGTTTTATGAACTGGCTTCAAACGCATGCGCTCTCTGTGAACGTCTTGTTTTGACACGGGTAGAACACGAGGAACTGCGTCCTTGTCGATACCCTTGTTAGCTTTCCGACAAACACGTAAAGCCCATCTCGATTTGCTTCAAGATGTTGTAAAAGACAGAAGGAACAGCAGCCACATCAGGCTGCTTATCTTGAATTTGCCAACGCATATGAGACTAGAGACACATTCAGTATTCTGAAAGTAGAATCAGGACAGTGACAGAATGATGGCTCACACAGCCGCTCCCAGTGCAGTGTGCGCCAGGGAACTGTGAATGCATGCACACATGTCTTGCCTGTGTGCGTGTGTGCGTGCATACGGTGTATGAATCTGAGTGTTTCTGGAGACATCGAGGCAGTTTAAGGGAGGCAGGGTTCAATGTGACAGACACACTCCTCTTAAGAGTCTCAAGACAGTACGAGTTTTGTCTCCTGTCATCCCGTCTGCTCCAATCTGTCACACTCATTGAACTTCACGAATTTCCTTGGTTTTGTTGATCTGCCTGTGGACTCAAGTGAAATCTGACTTTGTGAGGAAATTCTCTCTCATTTGTCAGTGATCTGCTATCATGTCACTGTCTTGCTTCCTCCCCATGAGTCCTGACATAACCATAAACTGAGTGTGTGTGGACGTCTATTACTTATGTTGTGGGGACATAAATCTGTTTAAACGTCACATTGTGGGGACTTGCCTTCCTTATGGGGACAAAAAGCAAGTCCCCCTAGCATTAGATTTTAGGCTGGAGACTTGGTTTAAGGTTCAGGTTAAGCAAGCAGTGGTTATGGTTAGAGTAAGTCAGGAAATGACTGTCATGTCCTTTGAGGTGATGGAAACACGACTGTGTGTGTGTGTGTGTGTGTGTGAGTGTGTGTGTATGCATGTGTGTGTGAGGGCACATATGCACATTCTGTGAGCGCACATGTATCCTTTGCCTTTGAACCCTTGGCCCACGGTTATTTCCAGCCTTCCAGTCACACTTGCTTGTGTGCGTGTTTACGTCTTTATGATCCAGCTGCAGCTCGCACTGCACACTAGGCTAGCTTGTCAGATCAGAGCTCGCCTTAGAGGAGAGTCCCTTTTCATAATTTCCACTGCTTGCAGACTTCTCACAACCCCACCCACATTCTTACCCACGTTACCCATCCCATCACTCTCTGTCTCTTTCATTCCTGTGTTTGCGCTTCACTTGCTGGCCTTTTCTGTTTCTCCTCTGCTCCTTGATTCCTCTTGCCTTCTCTTTTGTTCCTACAAATGGTTCTCACCCCACACATTCCACTTCATTCACCTCAGTATCCCCTTTTGCTCTTTTCAATTACTGAACAGTGTCGGAACAAGTTTTTTTTCTGCCTTTTCCTTCAGCCGCCTGTCCCTCAAAATCCCATTCTCTAGAGTCTTTTGATGGGAACTGTCGCCAAATAAAAACAACTTCAACTTGTTGTGCATGAAGATCGAGCAATTCCTCTCTCTGGAAATGTCTTTAAGTTCCATATTTTTTTATTTCTACCGACCGCATGCATTCAGTTGTACAAGTCAGATTTTGAACACATCTGTTGGTGCAGCCTTGCTGCTCTTATCAGTGGCTGAAGCTGAATACTCTGATCTTCACAACTCTGAAGCATTGAAGTAGACATTATCAATGCTGTCTGAATCCGCTGTGTTCAGTTCTAATCCCTAGTGTACCTGCGCAGTCAGGTGATCCACACCAGTCCAGACAAAGAGGTACAAGAAGTCTCAATTTAGCGCCTACTGAAATGATTATGGTGTTCATGAAGAGGATGACAATAATTTGGTGTCAATTTAAGGGAGCTTGGTGCTTTGAAAACAGTCCTCATGCTGCTGCGGCTCACAGTGACATTCTGTAGATATAGTTATAATTCTGTGTTGGTGTCAAGGGTTTCACAATAATTCTGTTGCCATTTTCAGCATTCCTGATGCACAGCACCTTAATGTGTTTTCAGACCTTTCTGATTATTCAGTTTACCAGTGTGTGCAAAGCTCGACAGCAACTTGAACGCCACTCAGAGCTCAGCGCTGCAGACAGGATGTGGAGATCAGAGCGACTGGTGTGATTAAGTAACTGTGGATTCACTCACGTACTCTGGGGTGACCTTTAGTCAGGGAGCTGATCAGTGGCAGCTCTGTGTTGGTATTTGGCAGTTCCTCATGAACAAGCTTGAACAGTAATGCTTGTTTTCAACGGCCTCATCTCTGCTGGCGTAAAAGTTTCTTGTGATTGTGGATCGTTTTCCACCACATTTTCATTCTCTTGTTGCTGCACGCGGCGAGTGCTCCTTGTTCCTTATTGCCTTAAGTGTACTGTTAATTCTACGGTGTAGCTCTATTTGCTGCCTCACACATTTTGTCTGCTGCACGGCTGAAATTAATTGTTTTTTGGGGGCGGTGGAAGAGGTTCCTGTCTTGCTGACTTATTTAGCACTCTGCAAATCCCACATGTGACAGCGGGCCCACGTATTTTTGTTTTTTAAGTGGTTTGAAATATATCAAAAAACAAGCTTCTTTACCCTGACTCAGACATTTGACTTTTCCGCCCCTGCTTTAGGTTTTATCTTCTCATCTCTCTCCTCACCGCCTGTTAACCTTCAACTCCTGTATTGGCATTATGTCTATGATCATCATTTCCTCATTATGCTGCCTCTCTTTCCAGCTCTGTCACTCCTCTCCCTTTTTAATTCAACAAAATCAAATCCTGGCTCCTCTTTCGTTCACTCAGATCCAGAGCAGCGTCCTGCAGCCACCACCCACGGAGGAGCACAGGCAGAGAGTGAGGAGTATGATGGAGTCCCTCGGCCTGCAGGCGCCAGCCCAGAGCTGCAGCCCGAGTCTGCCCGGCAACGTCATGTATCCCTAACCTGAAGTGAAACACACTCTCTAATGCAGAAAACACACACACAGACTGATATGCTGTGTATATTATGCAGGCGGGTGAACTCTCACCTTCATGCAAACGACAGCTGCAGAAACCTCAAACATGCTTCTGCAAGTGTTGTACAAGCTACACACACTCTCAGCACACCATCAGTGATACCCGTATTGCACTTCAAATGTCAGCAAAGTATCTCCATTGATTTTTTTTTCTGGCAATTTATTCAATTTATTGAACGTCTGTTGTGCTTTTCACTTAATCTCCTTGAAAGCATGTTGTACAAAACAGGGGCGTTCTGGTATTTCAGTCAGAGTCCGTGCTTAAGAGCTCTGTATGTTTGTCGTGCTGATTGACGCACTCGCTCTCTCTCACATGCACGCGCGCGCACACACACACACACACACACACACACACTCACTCATTGTTCCATTCACCCACCCACACACACATCCTCAGTCTATGTCTGTTCAGTTTGATCTTAGCTTTATTGGCCACTGTTATATAAAAACAGTGTTGTCATATCACATTGATAGTAAATAAATAGACCCATCAACACATGTCAACTGTAACTGAAGCAGCAGCTTGACGCAAAAAGTGTTTTATGCAGAGTAAACAGAATAACTAAAGTGTAGTTTCTGCTATGATTGTTCACTTTCACATATACACTCACTCTCTCGCACACACACACACCTGCTTTCTCAACTTTCTTCATTGCTCCTTAACTGTTGCCTTCAGGCGCATTGGAGATGTGTCCATCTGTCTGTCTGACTTTGCAGTGAAAGCAAACTGTTACGGCTGATGTTATTGCGCCATCATCGGCTCTTTGTTTCATTGTTTGTTCATTGTCACATTTCTTTAATTCCTACGTACCTGGTGTGCTTTCCGCCTCGCTCTTAAAGCACCACTTGCAGAGTCTCTATTACAGGAACACCTAAGGGACAGACATAGAACCTCACTTTTGCATCGATAAGTTGAATTTTACAACTGTGGAGTGACTCAGTAAAGGTGAAACATAACAATATTGGCATAGTCTGGTCTTTTTCGTGGATTCTGTGAGGGGGCTCATTTCAAGCAAATTAAAACTACTGTTCAATTAAAATACTCTTTCTTTTTCTGGAAATCTTGTGGGTCCCAAGGGTTGTGAGCAAAGGTGTCAAGGACACGTTTGCCTTAATAGGAGTACAAATAACTGTGATTCACGCGGCACATGAAAATGAAAGCAGTTGACCTGGTCAGACCACAATTATCTTCATGCCACAGCTCAGCATCAGCACCTTCACAAAGCTGTCAGTTTGTGTGAGCGTGGCACCCCACAGGCCGCCGGGGTGTTTGACAGTGACTGCGAGCTGGTCGTGGCCTCGATGCCGAGGGGAGCGGCTGTTGGTGATGTGCTTTGGAGGTGTCAGCGATAAGTGTGCGGGAAATCTTTGATTGACTTTTTCTCTGGATGATCTTTGTAACGTCCGCTGACGATGTCTGGATTAGGTTTAAGGTATTCCAGTAAATGATATGTTCATTTCTCAGGTGTTGACACAGTCAGATGGGACACGTGGTATTCTCTTGTTTATTTAATTTAAGACAAAGACAAAATAAATAGGCACACTTTAATCTTCATGTCTGTAAACCTGAAAGCTTTAAAACTAATCTTCAAACAGCCACAGCACACACTGAATTAGATTTCTGGAGTAGAAGATTATATAATGAGAATGTATGTGTGTGTGTGTGTGTGTGTGTGTGTGTGTGTGTGTGTGTGTGTGTGTGTGTGTGTGTGTGTGTGTGTGTGTGTGCGCGCGCGCGCGCGCGCGCGCAGTTGAAGTTTTACAGTTTGTTCGCTTGTTTGTTTTTATGTGGCTGGCAAAACGTCAGCATCGAAGCATCTGAGCAGACACATGAGATAAACGGGACGCACCCCACGCGCTGGTGGTGTCTCTCTTTAAACCCTCCGTGCGGAAACAACATCCTCCTCCGTGTTAAACGCCCGCTGGCTGTCATTCGTCCAAGGCGAGCCAGCCGGTGCGATCGTGGCGCTGGCGGAGTGGAGCAGCGAGAGCCGCATGTAAATGAACACCTCCACCTTCGTGTTGCTGTCACCTGAGGATCCGACGGGGCACGCGGACCGTCCCGTCTTCCCCTCATCGACGAGCTGACCTTAAACGTGTCGTGTGGAGATAAAGAGGTTAAACTGCACTACTTTGGAGCAAACGCTGTCCGCTAATCGCTGCCGTGTGGCGCCGCCGTTTCTCGCTGCAACACGGTGAGTGATCTGCGAGTTTAGTGGCCGCGATGCTCAGCGCTCCATCGGCTGGATCTCCGGTGCTTGCCGCCAGCTGATGGATCCGGCGGGGCTCACAGCTGCGATGACAGGCGGAATCGATGTGTCGAGGAGCGACTTTGAGTACTTGGTTAATTCTCAAAAGCGCACCCCTTGAGGAAATCGTATATAAATAAATGTGATCTATCAATGCGGAGTTGTTGCACATCACCAGTAGATGATGTATGGTCTTACATCACAGCTTGTAATAAACGCGTAATTATCAGAAAATTAAGCGGATTCTCTCGTTATTGACCGTCGCGCGGCTGAGGGGAACGCGGGTCAGGTAGGGGACATGCAATCAATTAAAGAATCTGTAATTGATGGTCGTCATGACAGTCTTTATCCAGACTCTGCCATCATCATCACCATTACGCATGTCCGTGGCTGTGCCTCTGCATGACTGATGACCGAGGCAGAGCCTCACAGATGCAAGCAGAGGGTGTCAGTCCTTGAACCTCAAACCTCCCACAGCAGGCTGGCAGCCTGAGGGGAATCTGGATCCACTCCTGCTGCACATCCAGCTGTCTGATAGCTTCCTGCTTGTTCATCCAGGAGTCGCTTTCGCCTCAAGGGTCAGTTTTGCCTCTTAAAATGAATGTGAGAGTCGGTCCGTTGGCAGCGTGGACTACCTCTTCACTGTTGATTGAAGATTATTTTCAGGATTTTTTCCTTCCCCTGCAGGATAAGAGAAATTGCAGACGGGCTTTGCGTTGCATCGTAGAATATCAGATGCATGTTTTCACATCTCGGGGAATTGAAACGTGGAGCAGAGCTATCTTCATGGGTCTGTAGTGTGATTAGATGTGGTAGCCTTCTGACAAAGCTGGAACCTGGATCTCCTACACAGGAAATCAAACTTCAGCCTCTCAGCCGTGGCAGATTGTTGTTGGCAGAGAGGAGAATCTCCTCCGGCCAACAGATTTACGTGGGTCTACACAGCTTCAGCAAGAACTGCTCTGCCCTCTGACCTCCCCACAGCAAACACACCTCAGTGCCACATTGACAAAACCAGATCTGAAGCAGGCCCTCCCACCTCGGATGCTGAACACCAGTTGGACGGGAAAACCATCCCGTCCGGGATTCAGCAGGGGAGGATGTGAAAGGGCACCTCGCAGAGCAGCTGTCTTGTATTGATGGTCCTACAGTATGTGCTCTGGGCTGATGTGTGCGCAGTACATGCTGATGTACACATCATGGGGGAAGGAGGGATGACCTCCTCGCTGCTGCTGAAATCACCCAGGTGGACTCTAATTTGGTCAGTCCATAGCCAAGTGTAACCTGATCTCAAAATGTGTGCTTTATGGGTCGATTTTCCTCCAGTTTTCTAAAATGATCATCCTATGTAATTAGGCTTGCCTGCTCATAGTTAATGGATGCATTTAGACTCTCATTCCTGTGCTGCACATGCCACATTAGAGATGATTGATCCACTCTTAATGCCCTTCTTAAAGTCTCAGCACTTTGTCTTATTGCACAGAAACGTTAACAGCCGCTGGATGTATGTGTTGACTGCATCAAATTGTGCCGGTGGCGATAACCTTTTTGCTCATAAATATCTGTCAGAGCTACATGGCTGACTGCTTGGAAGCACACAGGAACATCAAATAACCCAACGAGCCGCTGCCACGGGGGAGACAAGGCCCCCTTTCCGTGGCTGTTATCTAGAAATATTGAGGCTTTTCGACCAGCACTTAAGGATATTTAGTGTAACATTTCCCAGAAAGCTGGGAAGCTACCCAAAAGATGCACACATTGGCCTTAATCGACAATTGTCTTCACTCAGCTGTCTTCAGGAACACTTGTTTCTGCTGACTCCGGAAGAAAAAAGTTGCCTTCCAGTTTTATTTTTAAATAAGAGACTCCGGACTCCAGAGACCACCACTTAAAGCCAAAGTAGCAGCGAGGAAAGGGAGTTTGTCAGCTCTGTCTCTCAGGCGTTCGTCTTGCATCGGCAGATCTGGCATAATATCTTGAGATCAGAGTCTTTGGACGGTCTTGCTGATGCCAGGATGTGTTGTAACAGCAGAGCTGTTGTAAAGCAGGAGGAAGATTGCTGTTGGTCCGTTCTCTCAGCGCTCTGAAGAGGGATGTGCATGTCTGCGAGCGTATGCTTTCCCTCTCTGATATGAGTGAGATCTTTAAGGAGGCTCATTCAGCCTAAATTAACATTCACAACCTGAGACGTTCGCTCACTTCCTAGTCCTTCAGACTCAAGAAATCGGCAGCCGGGCTTGTAAAGATTAATTCTGTCAGTGCAAAATCAAGTCCCCGGCGCTCATTATCCTCCTGCACAGTCTCATACCCCTCCTCTATCTTGCACTTGCTCTCCTCTCTGTGCATCTTTCAGTTTTCCCGCTGTGTCTCAGCAAAGTTAGATGAAATATTCACCAGGAAAGCTGTTGTTTCCCGCAGGGTCTCGCCTTCGCAGTCAACCCCCACCCTCCTGTGAAAGCCTCAGTGCCCCTCTGCTCATCTCTTGCCTCCCTGTCCTCCTCCTGCTTCTCACCACTCTCCCTGCACCCCCATCCGAGCCCCACACCCCTCTGCATCCCTCTGGTAGTATCAGTGATGGAGCCCTTGCTAAATTATGCATGATTTATGTCTTGTAGCTTTTCATCAACATTGTCTTCTCCCTCCCTGCAGTTACTTCTGCTAATGTTTTCTTAAAAATTTGGCTTTCATCAAATTTTCATTCAATGAGGCCCTATTTTTAGCTGTTGTATTAATCTTCTTACTTTCACCCCCCCACCCCACGCCTTTCCAAATGTGTAGAAAGCCTCAGAGGGAATGGAAGTTGCAACTGGATGAAAATGTTGAAGAAGCCTGCAGCTTTGGATAGAGAGACCAGGGGGAGAGGGGGAGCCGGAGCAAGGGGAGCTTCTGGTTCCGCGATTGTGAAAGTTCCTCTGGGGATTATAAGTGCCAGACATCAGATGTGTCTGTTTAAAAGGAACACAAGCAGCCGCTCTTCAAATGCCGGCTACCGTCGAGTGTTACGTATTGACCACTTATTCCCAACATGTCTCTTTATTTCACATGCTCTGAAAAAACACCACCGCAGAGAGCGAGCAGCTTTGGAAGAAGAAGGAAGGTGGCTTCATGAATAAGAAAACTATTTCAGTGAAAGCTCACTGTTTTCAGATGAAAGCCAAATGCCTGTATCAAAAGAAGCTGTGTTCAGCATGACACTCATAGTCAGAGAATGTTTTCAGGAGATGTGCAGTCTTCCTTCTGTAGCCTTAAATAAATTGAAATCACACAACTCTGTGCCAATAGTTTGATGTCTCCTGGCTTGTCGTCTGTGTGTTCAGGAGAAGCCTCTCTGCCGACCCCTGCTGACCATGTGGAGCGTGTGTGCGGTGGTCCTGGCGCTCGCCACCGCTGCCCTCAGCTCGGCAGACTCGGACACGCACAGACCGAGACATGACTCCAACCTGGAGATCTGTATCCTCCTGCCATGTGCGCGCAGAACCGCTGCCAAATGCGCAGGCTCGGTTGTGAACCCGTGCATGCTCATGAATAAGTGTCTGTGCCTTTTGAATGTGGCGTTGTTGTGTCCATGTGGAGAGTGTGTCTCCTCCTGACCTCCTCTTATCAGACAAGCGGCTGTTTGAGACCAAGAGGAAAGATCAACTGAACGCGCTCAAGAATCTGGTGGAGCTGAACGACATCAATCAGCAGTACAAGATCATAGACATCATGCTCAAAGGACTCTTCAAGGTACGGTGTGTGTCTGTGTGTGTATGCACTTGCATAGTCCCATCGTGCTGTCACATAGTCTGTGGGCAGCAGCAATATCAAGCACAGACAAGGCCACTGTAATTGAAAACAAAAAACACGAAGAGCAACAGTTGTTTCTAAGAGCTCAACCCGCTTCTTTCGGCAGATTGAAGGATGAGAAGGTTCACAGGCCAGAGGAGAATAAAAAAGTTTCAAATCGAACGATTACATTCATCCACGTGTTTCCACGCATTCAGACTCGGCTGCTCGGAGTGCCATTCACTCAGGCTGAGCTGGGAGCTTGGCTTTACAGTTTCCCAGAGGATGGTTATCTATGCATCTGCGTGCCTCTCAAGGACAACTAGCATAGTCAACCTTCAGCGGCTAAAATACACTGTCAGCATTTCTGTGTGTGCGAGAGAGAGACAGAGTGTTTCAAAGTGCTTATATCTCTACCAAATGCAATCCCCACAGATGCTGCGCTGACTCTAATCTCAGTCGCCGTCTTTCTGCGCTCACTTTGTCTGTATTTTAGCCACAATTTAACAAAGCATGAAAAAGACATGGACAGCGCGTGTGTGTGTTTATCTAAACCACTCATGTCTGTAAAACCTGATTCTTCTGACTGCCCATTGCTTGTCCTAATGCAGTCCACTCACAGAGAAGTCATGTTTTGCAGATCTGCTGCATCCCCAGATCTCAGCGGTGTGTCAAATATCACCATAGGAATACATTTTCTTTTAGTCTTACCTTTACTTTTCACCTGCGTTACCACAGCAACTTTAATCCACAGTCCACCGTCTGAAGTCAATAAACCTGGGTGCTATTTTTCTCATCCTTGAGGTGTTGGAGGACTCAAGGCAAATCCTGGTCGCAGCCAACATGCAGCCTGATGACCCTTTCCCAATGGATGATAAGATCAAAGAAGGTGTGAATCCCTTTTGCACCTCTTTCTCTTCTTATATAAGCCTTTTCATTTAGCAGCATCTTTCATGTGTCTTTCATACCGATTCCTGTCCACCACCTCTTGCTAGTTTGTCTCGCCACCCGCTTCTAAAAACTCCACCTGTGAGTCTTTCTTCCTCTCGTCCTTATGCTCTTTCGGTGCCAGCAGCCACTAATGATATCAGCTTTCTCTTTAATGTCCGTGTGTTTTGTCAGCACAAATGTATCATTAAAACTGTCCTCCTCTGTCGTCTAATGAACCAATCTGTTTCTCTTTTCCTCCATAAATCTCTGCAGCTTATTCCCACGTGGTGGAGAACACAGCATTTTTTGGCGACGTGGCTTTGCGTTTCCCCCGTATTGTCCACCACTACTACGACCGGAACTCTGACTGGGGAGGTCTGCTCCGCTGGGGGCTGAATTTCTGTAACCAGACAGGGGTTTTCACAGGAGGAGCCCACCAACACGTCCTCACACTTGTAAGAGACAACCGCCTGTCCTAACTCGCATCACCTGTCGATAACCGTATTGTCACATTTGTGAGATCATGTTTTCGTCAGTGTATAATTAACAGAAAATAAGAATTAATTGTGTTTTCATCAGCTTAGAATGAGCTCTTTACATCTACAGAGGGAGCAGGCCCTCTTTCATGGAGTCCACCTTGTTGCTGCGCCATGTTTCTACAGTAGCCCAGAATGGACAAATCAAATCCTGGCTCCAGACATGGCCATTTGTGTTTGTGGCCACTGTAGAGGAGGGTGAGGCGAGGGGTGTTCACCTCATTGCTAGGTGGCACTAAATGAAGGAAACGCCTTGAAAATGTGAAAAATAGTAATTTGATCTGCTTGTGCCTGTGTGAAAGGTTTCCATGTGTTAAGCACTGATGATTGATTCAGTAGGTATAGTGGTACGTATGATGCTGCATCAATTCTCCGCTGAATGAAATCACTTGAACTGAATAATGGTCAGATTAAACACTTATAACCGTGCCTTGAAGTCATTATGCAGAATTCAAAAGAAGTGCACGGTGAAATAAATCCTTCTCTCTGCAGGAAAGTAAAGTGAGAACATGGAAAAGAGCAGTAAAACAGTTCAGCGCATTTTGGATTACAGTGGCGTAAATGTGTCAGCCGAATAGACACGACTGAATCGTCACAGTTCAGGTCATACGGTTGATATGGAGATTTGAGCGCAGCCTGCTGTCATGTCAGTGTGCGGCGCATCCTCCGTGTCAGCTGATGCTCCGCTGTCATCACTGCAAAATGTGTCGTTTGCCATCAGATTTGTCCGTGTTGCATTGTGACCTTTGTAACTTAAAGAGCAAAGCAGATCAAATGGTATTCCCTGTTTAATGTGTGCTTTAATGAACTAAACTCTTGCAGGATTAATCTGTGACCTCAGCAATGTGCCAAGAGGATTATATAGTGGATTAATTCTGAGACTTGAAGCAGCAGCAGCGGTTAGCGCCCTGAAAGTGCCCTCACCTGCACCTCAGTGACCCCACTCTTCCTCTATCCTATAGCGTCTAAAGCTGCAACTAGAAAATCAGATATAATACTCAGAAAATAATGTTGATTCTGCCTACAGCTGCTTGCCAAAAACTGCCTCTTCTCTGTAGAGTAAGTGGTCTCATTTTCGTTCCATATCTCCTGTGAAGAAATGATAACGTGCACCCTCTCCCTCTTTTCTTGTCTTTATTGTCTGTCTGTTGCGCTCGTCTCTCAGATGTCCCAGGAGCTGGGAATAACAGAGAAAGCTCCAGACTTTACAAACCCGTACCGCACAGAGAGAGACGATGTGAGTAAGACGCATGCATGTTGGTCCACAATAGCCTTTCGTAATGACTTCTCCATCACCTAATAACATTCTGGTGGCCCCCAAGTTGCCACTTAGCTACTTGTACTCACCTGATAACTACCCTCTAACACCCTGGGGACCCTTGAATTACACCTCCACAGCCTGTAGCACAAACAGATCTTGTCTTTATCGCACTGTTTTCAGAAAGAAATCCCTAAAATAGCTCTATCTCTCGCATAGCAATCCGTCTCTCTCTCGCCCCGTCTTATCTGCTTCAGGTGCTCCACACCGCCGAGGCTTTCCAGAAGATCCTGAGGGAGGAGGAGAAGAGGAGGAGGAAAGAAGAGAAGAGGAAAGAAATCAGGAAAGGCCCTCGCATCTCCCGCTCCCGCACCGAGCTATAGCGCCGCACATCAGTGCTTGTGGAGAGCAGAGACCAAGAGGACGGAGCGTACGCACAGTCCACAAGGGGTGGCTTGACTTGTCGACTCCGATGAGAGTGAAGTACAAAAAGCCAGGTGCTCTGTTGAAAACAAGAGGAAACCTCAAAGTGACACAAATAAAAGATAAGTGGAAGTGGAGGTTGGATCGCTGCGCATCCGCAGTGATTTATAATTGGAAAATCTAGCGTTGTACGAGAGGTAAAAGACGTCTCCAGAATAGGAGCTGATAAGGGAAACTCATTTTTGATAACTTGAGGATTAAATAACTGTACTTTGGAATATAATTAATTTTAGTACAATGAATTTGCTTCAAACCTTTGCTAAACCCTACTGTATTGTGTCCGGTCTAGATTTAATGTGTCCAAAACCCATGTGCTTCAAATACGTGTGGTTGCCAAATATAAATTTGACCTCGCCTCATTAAATTCAGCCTGTTCCTGAGTAGGTTAATGTAGGTAGGTTGATGATGGGATAGTTTTATTTTTGTTATATATTTTTTTCCCTTGAACTGAGATGTGTTCTAGAGCTTTCCAGAGGGATGTTTGTGAATAGGGAGATTTCTGTTCTTATTGCTGCTCAAACTTTAAAGGACATGTCATTTGTTTTGTTTGGCCTAAGGACAGTTTACGGTATATATTCATTTTGTATGTCTTTTTGAATAATTCCTATTTTATTACCATCTGAGGGGGGTCATCTGGGAACTTTCCTTTTACTTATTTAGCAACCTCTTGGAAACCATCACTCTTTTTACACCAGTCTCTGTTGTTGTTTCCCTTGAATGACCTTTAGTTAATAAGAATTCTATCTGCCAACCAGAAATACAGTAAATTACCCTTCATCCTGCAGTCCTGCACCTGTTTCTGTGTCATTATTCTGTTTTGTTTTGGTTTTTTTTTTGTCTTAGTGGTTTTCTTTTTATCTTTGCTGGAAATTGACATATTTTAATGGTTTAGATCCATGGAATTGAGATTGATGTAATTTTGAAATAGTATCACGACTGTTATAAAACTATATGTATATTCAGAGAAAGAATATCATTGCTGCAGAATGAACAAGCCATTTTGTTATCAAATTTAATGAAATAAAGTGACTCTCATATGTACAAAAAAATTCATTTTCCCCACAGTGTGTTTGCGTGCGTGTGTGTGAACGCGCGCGAGCCGCACGCCTTGTTGTGCAGAGCAGCCGACAGAGGGCGCGCGGCCACCAGACTTTACACAAAGTCCAATGTTTTTGTTTGTGCTGAAGAGACTTTGAGCTCGACCCAACATGTAGCTTTTAGCTACATTCAGAAGATGAAAACGAAAGCTTGAACGCAGAGAAGAAACGACCTCTTTCACGAAGACTGAAAGATGTCTCATAACGTGGACTCAGGTAAAGTCGTTTCTTCATGTCGTGATAGTTGCTAATTTCAGCATAAATTAGCAACTTGCTAAAGATAGCTTGCTAATGCGCAGTTAGTTAGCTGTAGCTGTTGGCAGACAATGTTTGCTCAAATTTGCTAGCTAATAAGCAGGAGTTACATTTGGGATTAAAACTTGATCTCCACATTTGATATCTGCTCTTTACTTTCGTGTTGGTCATTATTGGGTTGGATTTGAGTTGGCAGCATCAAGTTGTCTAGTGGGTAATGCTAGCTTTTCCCTCAGCTCACCCACAGAGCAACGTTATGTAACGGTAGCTAACCTTTTCAGCTGTGATGTTTTGTTTCTGTCCACAATATTCCGGACAAACACTCGGCTTTTCTACTCCTCTATTCTTCATTAGCAACAATCAGTGAAGACAATAGAAGTCTTGATTGCTGTCTATAAATAAATGAGTGATGCCATGGTTTATGTTACACTATGTGTTTGCAGTGAAATGATCAATGCGAAATGTCAGTATTCTCTGAAAGTTTTCATTTTGTGGTGTTTCCATCAGGGGATGAGGTAGAGAAGAGGGAGCCTGTCCACATGGAGGGTGAGAAAGAGGGAGACGAATCTGAAACCAGATGGAGTGAGGAACTCAGGCTGGTCCTCATTGGAAAAACTGGGTCTGGCAAGAGTGCGTCTGGAAACACCATCTTGGGTCGAAGGCAGTTTGTGTCACAGATCAGTGCCAGCTCTGTCACCGAGATTTGCCAGCTTGGGAGCACTGAGCTTGCTGAGGAAGAGGATGCTGAGGAGGATGGCCAGACTGTCACACAGAGCAGGATGAGGAGAGTCACGGTGGTTGACATGCCAGGGTTTGGGGACACTCGTCTCAGTATGGAGCAGATTCATGCAGAGATAGCCAAATGTGTGTCTCTCTCTGCCCCTGGGCCACATGCTTTTCTCCTGGCGGTGCCAATAGGGCGATACACAGACAATGAAAACCAGGCTGCCTGCGAGTTGACAAAGATATTTGGGGAGGATGCTGTCCGTCACCACACGGTGGTTCTTTTTACCAGGGGTGATGACCTGGAGGGCACAGCAATTGAAGAGTACCTGGGGGAGACTGCCCCTGCTGGGCTCAAGGCTTTGATTGACAGGTGTGGGGGCAGGTACCATGTACTCAACAACAAAGACCCCAGTAACTCAGCACAGGTTAAACAACTCTTAATGAAGGTAGAGAAGATGGTGAGGCAGACTAACAAAGGGTTTTATACCAATGCAATGTTTTTAGAAGCAGAGGCTGCCATCAGGGAGGAGCAGAAAAGGATGTTGATGGAGCGAGGGCAAGCAGAGGGGGAAGAGCAAGGGGGAAACAATGGCAGAATGGAAGAACAGGCTCAACTTGCAAAACGAAGGAAGTGTGACTTGGAGTGCGACAGAGCAGAGAGCACTGATAGAGGATCACAAGGGGTCAGGAGGAGGGAATTGGAGAGAGGTAGTGAAAAGGATTTTAGGGTGGAGAGATGGACGGAGGAGAGCACAGGCAGCACATTCAGCCTCCTGAGGGACAGAGTTGAACAATGTAGGGACCAGTTCAGAGGCAGGCGCAGAGGCTGCAGCAGGGCCGTGAGCAGGCGGCAGTCTCTCAGTTCATCCTTGATTTGCATGAGGAGGAAGGCAGCGCTCTCTGATAAGGTGCTGGAGAGAGTTAAGATCCTGGTGGCTGCTGGAGCCACAGGCATGGCTGTGGGGGCAGTGTTTGGGGCAGCTGCTCCTTTAGCAGCTGCAGCTGGGGCATCTCTTGTGGGGAACTCAGTTGGCTTTGCTGCAGGTCAGTTTGCTGGGATGTCTGTAGCGGGAGGCACAAGTGTTGGGAAGGCTGTGGGGGCCATAGTGGCTGCAGCATCTGGGAAAACTGCAGTGGCCCTGGGGGCAGCTACAGGTGGAGTTTTGGGTGGTTCTGTTGGAGCCCTTGCTGGTGCTGAGGCTGCCAGTCCAGGGGAGGGTGCTCTGGATGCCCTTGGGCAAGTTAGCATCATAGGGGCCTCCGCTGTGGGGGTGGCAGCAGGTGTGGGAGGCACCATGGGAGCTGGTGCTGCTTTAGGTGCAGCTCTGGAGGGAGCAGCTTTCAGCACAACAGCTCTGAGTGGGACTGAAAGTGCATCAGCAGGGGCAGCAGGTGTAGCCTCAGCAGCAGGGCAGCATGCAGTGGCTGCTGTGGGAAGTGCAGCTGCAAGTCCTGGGGCTCCCCAGTGTGCTGCAGCAGGAGCAGCCGTAGCTCAGGAGATGGCTGCGAATGTCTCAGTGGCTGCTGGCTCTCCTTGTGCTGTGTATGGGTTGACTGGGCCCAGTGTGGCCAGCAGGGTGTCAGACCCCTGGGGCACTGTGGCGGCAACAACACGGATCTTGAATGCAGTGGCTGAGATAGGCAAGGCTGCAGCAGGTATTGCTCTGGCTGGTGGTCTAGTAGTGAAGGTGGTAAAGGAAAAAGTCAGATGTGGCACAGGAACAACAGAAGCCAATTACTCAGAGAAGAAGTCTTATGAGATCCACTGGAACAAGTAAATACAGCTTTAAGATCATGACCAATGAGATCATATTCATATTTTCCGTAGCCTCCTGAAGAAGCACTGAATTCCACAGTAGCATCCTTCAGTGAGACATAACTGATATTAGCCTGGAAATGCAAACCACCAAATATGTGCAGCTAGAAGCCAGAACAATGTTATAATCAAACAATATCAATATGAACAAGTAATCACAAATTGCAATAGATAAATGAAAGCAGAAATTGAAACTGCAAATGTTGATTGGAACTGTTTGAGGCTGGTGAATTAGTTCAGCGATATTTGCAATCGTATGCAGGATGACTAATAAAAGAGAGCAGGTACACACTCTTATTATACCTTTGTTTTTCAAAGACATTTTGATCTAAATCAGTTTTTATGAGGTTGTGACTCATCCTGCAGCTGGTTGGAAGCAGACATAGTATCTTCATACACATCTTATTAAAATAGAGCCTTTATATGAATACATTTGTTTTTCTTAAGCCCTTTCTAAAGAAGGATCACAGCACTTAACGGTGACAAAGAAATGCGCTTCAGTGTTTGCTGGGTTGATTGAGATTAATGTAGTTAATCTTATTTATATGTGTGAAAATGAACAAAACGAGTGAAGTATTTAAAAAGTACTTCAAAATTGAAAGTGTTTTTTTACAGACATATGACAGAGGGTTGTTGCATAGCAATGTTTCACATCCCTTTTTACATCCTCTAACACTGTTTTGAGGTTATGAACTGTATTAACACTGGTTTTGGCCAACCAGTACCACCTGTTTTCAATTGCTGTAAATGTATCAAGAGTTCCATTAATATGTTAAGTTTATTGCTGTGAAATAAACCAAAAAAAAAGACAGTATTCTTTCATGACTAATATGTTGGCCTCATTTCTTGTCTTCTCTTGTTATCTTTTCTGCCAGTGCCTGGACTGTGCCATTTCATTTTATTCAAAAAAATTAGCACATGCACATTTTCTGAAATACAGTTTTACATGCTGGAGTATATTTTGTAAGACCTTAATCATGTACACATATGCCATTAATAATTAAACTTCTATCTCATTTTATGTGTATTATTGTATTAAAACTTGAGTATATTAAAAAGCACATACATAAAACATGATTTTCTATGGAGTATTTTTATGGCGCTGTCGCTGCTTTTTCACAAAGGACCTGATAATCTTTATGTATTCTATCTGCACGCATGAAAGTCTTGAAAATCATTAATTCCTCCAGTGCACAGAAGGAAGTGAAATTCACAAAACATTTCATCTGCAACAAGGGACACATACTTATCACAATGTCAGAGGTATTACATAATAACAGGAACATGCATATCATTGGAATAAATATGTCGGCAGTACTTAACAGATTTTATTTCTATATACCTTTATTTTTAACCATTCTTCCTGAGGTGCCGATTGGCCGAAAGAGGTTCCCTGTTCTTCATGAAGGTAGGGGGCGCGGTTTATTCAAATCACACATAAGCTTCTGATGGTTGACGTACTATCAGACCACGGTAAATACGAACTTGTCATTGGACGATGATGACTGGTCTCATGACAACAACAGCGAGGTTTGAGCCAATCAAAGCCCGCTTTGTGCCACAGACTCTGTTTGTGAATGACGTAATGAGCGTAACACAAGATGGCGTCGTCTTAAGAATAAACCGACGTGAATGAGTTTATCGATGTAAAAGTGCGCCTCTCTTGAGGCCCTGGCGTTGTTTTATGGTCGTTTCGTAAATGAGTAATCTCCACTATCAGATAAGTGTCTTGTAGGCGTTGCCGAACGGATAGAGGATATTGTTTCCTTTCTCCTGCGACCCTCCGGTGACAGCCGGGGAGGCGAGGTACTGCCAGACAGGATGGACAGCGGAGAGTATATCTCCTCCATGGAGAACATGGACCCGAGTTTAGCGGAGTTAGGGGACGAATTCACCCTGGGAGACATCGACGGTAAGTGGCTGTGTCCCTGCTAACTGTGTTCAGTGTTGTTTGCTAAGTTCGCGTAGGCCTGTTTCCGTTCAGGCTGACAGCTCCGCGAGACGCTCGTCCTGCTGAACGGAAGGAGCTCAGGGGGTCTGCCCCTGATCGATGTGAGGGGCTTAACAAGGCACAAAGTTTACTGTTCAAACTATTCAAGATACACGTGGTGTGAAGAGGGAAAGCGATATTTTTGTTCCTAACATCTTAGCAAGCGTCACGATAGGCCTTTCTAATGTGCCTGTTGTTTACCCAGGTCAGGTCCGTTTATTCCGCACTAAGTTAACACATTGCAAATATGCATATCACCTTTTGTCACGCCGCCCTTTCAGTCCATCCATAATTTGTGCATTGGAATCACATTTTAGGCTTTTGTTTATTGTGTTGTCGGTATTGATTCCAGTGCTGTGTCTCGATAAAGAGCCAAGCTTCAGTGGAAAAGTGAGACAGTGAATTTACCGGCAGAGTGTTATTTTCCATGTAGCAGACGTGGGTAACATTTATCAGGCAGGTGTGTATGTGGTCAGTGAAGGGAGACACAAGAGTGAAACTTGCTCATCAAGCTTGGCTTGGCATGACTCCTGTAAACCAAAAGATGAACAGATTAGAAATTGTTTTTTAGACTGTAGACAGTCGAGATATTTTCTAAAATTAAATGAAGAAAGCATTTCCTCTGTTTTCAGCGTCCTCTCCGGGCCAATTCTGCAGAATTGCAGAGCAAAGTTAGTGAGACAACATCTCTGTTGACAACATCTCTGTTTTCAGTGAGCAAACAGCATCCCTGATCCAATCTCCCTCTTGTCAAAACAAGTTTCGCCCTTTGGCACACAGTGAAAGGATGGGGATTTTGGTGTAATGCCGGCCAGCGCAGAGTCACCAGATTTCCATTTGGGTGGAATTTTACTGAAGGCTAAGTCACCAGACTGCACTGATGGAGCTGTGTGTGTGTGTGTGTGTGTGTGTGTGTGTGTGTGTGTGTGTGTGTGTGTGTGTGTGTGTGTGTGTGCGTGTGTGTTTGTGTGATGTCTGACAGTCCAAGACGAATCCTTATCTGTTCATCTACTGGCCATGGTGGGCAATGGGTTTATAATAGTCATGGGCCTCCAGCAGTACTGTACTTAACAAGACAAGTCAACAAAAGGCCAACTTTGACCACGCTGCACACAGGCTTTCTGAATCTGCACCTGCCTTTGGTGTCTGGCGTTCATTCTCTTTTCAAAGCCGGCCTTTGGGCAGAATGAGGAGACAGCACAACCCCAGCCACAGTTATGTAATCCCACTTAATCATCGTGTCAAAAGAGAGGAATGTACAGATTGTGAGTGTGAGAGAGAGAGAAATGACAACTGGGCTGACTGATGAATTCACAGGAGGGCTGCAGCAAAGACAGCCCACACTTCAGTTGTGCTTCATTCAGTCTCTCTTTAGTCCACAGTTTATGGGCTAATACCATTTCCACATCAGGCAGTGCAACCAGCAACACAAAAATCGACCTGTTATAGAAATCTTAGGCTCCAACTGATGATGCGTTTGAGAGTTCATGTGTTTATTAGACCCATTTAAAATCACCACTGCCTCTTTCACTCGCTCTTTGCACGCAGCGGCCGCTTTACTGTAGACTCTCAAAGATATTTAACCTTTGTTCTCCAGACGAGCCCATGTGTGTTGCACTTGGTGTAGGATCTTAGAGGCCCCTGTAAGGGCTCAAGCACTTGACCCTATATTCATCTTGAACATTCGTCTTCTTCCAATTATTCTCTTAGCAAGTGCGAATCTGGTTATATAAGCTGTTTTCTCTGCGCAGAGCTAGCCTAGGAAACTGTCCCCCTTTGATGGATTTAGCCTTTGTGTCAGCTTGTCTGAAGCTCTGGGGCCTCAGAGCTGCTTTGTCCTGTCTGTCAACAACAGTCTGTCCCCCCATGGAGGTGTACGAGTGCATGGTCTAGAGTGTCTGCCCGCATAATGTGTGCATGTGTAGTACATGTGATATGTGAAGGGCGGGCTGGTGAAAGCTCCTCTGCAGAAAGGCCAGTTCGTGTTCCTGGTGTTGTGTATCTGAGACTGTACTACATTCAAACAGGGCTGTTACTTAAGGGACGATTCTGCATATTGTCAGCCAGAACCTTTATTGATTTTGCCTGTATGAACATTGTTTACAAGCACAATTCGGGAGTACTGTTACTGTTTATGTCCCTGTAGTATTGCTGACCTCTCTGTCAACAGAAGTCACACATGCAGCCATAAGCACAGTCATAAGATACTTGTATTCTGTGGCCCTCAATCAAATCCCTTCTTATAGTCATGACATTGTGTCACTTTAAAACAAAGAAAGCTTTATATGCATATAAAAGCGCCTTTAGTGTTTATACTATATATTGAAATGCAGCAAGTGATGACAGGCAGTCAGAGACATGAAGTTGGCAGCTGTTGAAAGTTGCGTTCATCTTTTCTGGTTTCCAAGCCCTTATGTGTTGTGTTCATTGTAAAGTTTGATGTTACAGTGACAACCAAAGTCCAATATATGCTGCAGCACATAAGTTAATTCAATCAACTAAACTTGGAGACGTTTATTTCATTTCATTTAATTATGGTCTGAGATGTAAAGCATATTTGTTTATTTCAGAATTCTAGTCAATTTTAGGCAAAGATGAGAGATAAAAAATAAGCAATGACAAAATTCATCAGCTTTATGAAAGCATGTGTTACTGCACTATGACTGACGCCATGTGGACTAGTTTGTATAATTCTTTATTACAGAGTGGAACTCGAACTTCCTTGCCTCAAGGAATTAAATGACAAATGTAGTCAGTCATCCTGATGCCACAGAATAACATCACATTTAAAGCAAGGCAAAGTCATCATTAACTTGCACTTGACGTCACTAGACTGTAACCGAGCTGTTCAGATCTGATGACTGTGGGACGTCTATTGTCTCTGACTCTCGGTGCTAGTGCTCAGAATATTATGAATGCACTCATCAGTGGGGGTCAGCTTTGACTTCATGTCCCTCTGAAGCAGTGGATGAATGCACTCTGAGGTCTGTTGGATTTGTCTGCTCTCACCCTGTTGTAGTTTAAGGTTGCAGGCCCTGTTCATTGACACTTCATTGACCCTGATGGCTGAACTCACATGCCCTACCAGTGATGTATATCATCCAGGGCAGCTTCCACCACATGCACCCGGTCAGGCTGTTGTCAGAAGTCTTGAAGTTCCAAAGTCCTGTGGGACCATGAAAAACATGGTGTTTTCCACAGTGATGGACCACAAGCCTGTGCTGTCCTCGCACAGCTGTCAAGAACTTACTGTGGATAAAAGGTGTTCACACCAAACGGGGGATTGGCGAGTTTGACTATATATCCATAATTATCTGTATGTAAGGAACCATTTATTGCATTGCCATTTTCTGTTGTTTTGAACATTATTTAACACCAGTGTTGAACAATATGAGGGCATGCACTATCTTCATATTGCCGTCCATCCATCAGGTCTCTCAGTGCTGCTGGATTGTTTATCTATGACCTTTTTCCCCCCGCTCCTATTGTCTTATTACACACATTTTCAAGGCTAACTATTTGAAGGTCTTGCTCTGCAATCCGGGCACTGATTTATGACCAGAGCAGTAGCTCTCTCTGTGTGTGCATGTGCCATTTCAAGGCCAGTCCATCAAATTATCCGGGCTTCTCTCGTCTTATCTGTTAGCAGATAACAGCATTCACACATCGAAGCCGAATCTGCAGCGGGGTGACCTTACCAGCGTGTGTTTAGTTTCAGCCAAAGACCTCTCTGTCAAGGACATTTGAGGAAAAAAACATAGATTATTACCTCCTGGTACTGTAATATTGGGTGCAGCCAAGGTCTGAGCTTGAAGGTAGTGGAGTAATTGTCACTGCCAGTTATGGGATTTAGATCATGTCGCAATACGTTGATCTACAGGCGTCACCACATTATTCACCTTCTGCTTTTGGTGACACATAACTCCTCCTAAGTGATACTATAATCTAAGTAAAACAAATCTCTACTTATACAAGTTTCTTGATGTTCTTGATGTTAGTAGTCGACTTATACCTCACATGCTGTGTTAAGTCTTTTTTCATGTTTTGTAGAATTGAATCAATGGCAGATCTGTCCCAAAAGCTTCCTTTGCTTTCTCAGTCAAATCCAGACTTGCTGTAATGTCCATTCTGTTTCTCCGTCTCCTCAGAGATGCTGCAGTTTGTCAGCAACCAGGTGGGGGACTTCCCAGATTTGTTTGAAGACCAGATGACCTCAGCAGGCTCTATACAGAATGGTGGTGCCAGTACCACCCCACGACCTGCCATTCAAACCCCTCAACCACCCCCAACTCCCCAAACACCAACCCCTGCTGGCTACCAGAGCTCCAACGTTAGCCTTTCCGCAACCCAGACACTATCTCCCCAGTCTCTACCCCTCACCCCTCCTCTCACTCCTGCCCAGACCCCCTCCCCCACCACCGCGTCATCAGGGCAGCAGCAGGTGACCCGCAGTCCACCACTCCTTCAGCCGCGGCCGCAGGTGGTCCAGCCCATCCAGCCTCAGCCCCAACAGACTGGCCAGCCCGCCATCCAGGTATCAACTATCTGACACCATTTTCACACAAATCCTGTGTTCTGGGTAATTACCCAAGTTTTACTCCTTCTACCACCTGTTTTACAAGTTGCGCTGTCATGCAGCTTATTGAAAACTGTATTCAAGGTGAAGCTGTAAAAGTTTTGGATCGTTGCATGGGTCTGAAAGGACTCTATAACTGCTGCAGTGATGGACTACTGTAGTCTTGAGTCCAAGGATGTTTTCAAGGTGCCTGCCTCTCTAGCTGTTTTGTCTGTTGGAGACAGTGTGGATTCATTTGCTGTTTTTGTGCCATCCACACTAAAAGTGCTTCTGCTGACAGGAGAGTAAATGCAGAGTACTGGCAGACCATAAAATATAATGTCCAGCTCAGCATCCCTACAAACAGCAATGCCCGTCTCAGCAAAACTGCAGTCAGCCCTACACATAAAGTTTATTGTCTTGAGTGAAAATACGCTTTTCCTGAAACAGTGCATCAAAAAATACAGAAACGGTCTCATGTTGCATCAAACTTCAATAATCTTTTGGGAAAAAAACTCTTGTTTTTTAACTTAAAAGCAGGTGCACACCCAGGGGATCCCCATGCAGACTCAGAGTTTCCCAGTCCACACCCTGGTTCAGACCCACACCCAGACACCTCTGCCCATCCAGACCCAGGCGCCCCAAACTGTGATGATTGCATCCAACGGCGGACGCTTGATCCACAACCCTGTCATCTGCCACCAGAGCCCTGCTCCTGGTTTCCAAGGTGACTAGAGAAAAGATCCTACTGTACATTATCCTGTCATTTAAAGGGAACATGCTACTGTTGCAGTGATGTGGTTTAATCTGCAGCGTATTTTAGATTTGACTAACAAATCATCCATCGCCTTGTCTCCCATTCCCAGTCCTCCAACCACAAGTGCAGAGCATTGTGACATCACCACAGCTCCAACCAGTGACCATTCAGCACCAGCGTGTTCTGACCCCGACCGGTCAGACCATCCAGACTCTCTCCACAGCGCCCACCGCAGTCCACACGGTGCAACAGCAGGTGCAGCAAGTGCCGGTAAGGAAGACCGCTGTTGTCAGGACTGTTGGAGGAGTATTCGCAGTTTTTACTGTCACAAAATGAGTCAAAATGGCAAGATGATCAGCTATATTAGCTATAGAACAGCCTCACATTGACCCGTGGCTGTCTTCCCATCAGGTTCTGGTGCAGCAGCCTCAGATTCTCAAGACCGACTCACTGGTTCTGACAACACTCAAACCAGACGGGACACAGGTGCTGTCTACCATGCAGAGCCCCACGGGGATCACAACCTTGGCCGCACCCATCCAGAACACTGCTCTCCAAGTCCCGGTACACAGCTACCATCAGAGATTTTATATTACTATTTGGTTGTTAATCATAGTCACAATTATGGTTTCACTTGCTATCAATAATTCACACTGAAACTTATGTGCTGCGACTGATATCTGTCCCCAGACGCTGATGAGCAGCAACATCCTGACCACCGTCCCAGTTATGATGGGAGGGGGAGACAAGCTGCCAATCAAACAGCTACAGCCAGGCTCGTCCCACTGTGCAAACGGAGCCAGATCAAGTGTGGAGCAAAACCAAATGATGGGAGGAGGAGTGGGCCCGGGAGGAGTGGTGAAGGAGGGCGAGAGGAGGACGACACACAACATCATCGAGAAGAGGTATCGGTCCTCCATCAACGACAAGATCGTGGAGCTCAGAGATCTGGTCATGGGCAATGACGCGAAGGTTAGTGTGTTTTAATGTCATACATTGTGTCTGTGTTTAAGTGTGGGCTCGTGAGCTTGACAGAAATTGGATCCTCTCATGTTGTCCCTCATGTCACTCTTCCCAGATGCACAAGTCAGGAGTGCTGAGGAAGGCCATTGACTACATCAAGTACCTGCAACAGGTCAACCACAAACTGCGGCAGGAGAACTTGGCCCTTAAGATGGCCAACCAGAAGAACAGTAAGTGTTTTATATCACTGACTGTTCTAAGCAGAGCGTGACCTGCAGCAACTCAAGTCTCTCTCTCTGTCTCAGAGCCTGTGACGCTGCCTGAGGATGTGGAGCTTAAACAGGAAATAGTGATGATGTCACCTCCAGCCTCGGACTCTGGTTCTGGTTCCCCTCCCCAGTTCTCTCCTTACTGTGTGGACTCAGAGCCTGGCAGCCCCTTACTGGATCACGAGCAGGTAACACTCAAAGACAGGATCACACATATTGTGAATGGTTCCCAGCAAACATCTAGAAGGCTTTTGTTTTGAAGATGCGTGAGGTGATTTAGAAATAATTCTGATCTTATTTATTTAGATTTTCTGGTTTGTGAATGATCGTTTTCTCACAAGCTAATACCTACACACATTTCCTTGTGATTTTACTCAATGTTTGTCTGTCTGTGGCTCTCTCTATCTCTCAAATTATAATCAAAGTTCAAATTGACTTTGATAGCATGACCGTAACTATGTGCCTGTTATTAAATGCAGTGTTGCCATACCATGCTATAAACGGTTTATGATGCAAGTTCAATAATTGACAGAATTTTTGTTGCGTGCGTGTTCATTCATTGTTTTCTGTCTCTCTTGCCGTCTCTCAGATGAAGAGTGAGCCAGATTCTCCCTCCTCAGTTGGAGTGATGGATCGTTCTCGACTGCTACTCTGCGCCCTGACCTTCTTCTGCCTGTCCCTAAACCCGCTGCCATCTTTGCTGGGCTCTGAGACCTCTGGGAACCCCAGTTTTTCTGCGAGCCACGGGCCATCTAGAACACTGGTCTGGTACCCAAGTCACACCCAGGACTTTGGTAAGCAGGCCTGATCCCTCTGTTTATCAGCGTCTCATGAGAAGAAGTCCTTATTGAATGTAATGCCATGACCTGACCTGTTTTTTGTTTCCTCCCATCCTCCAGCATCCTGGCTGCGGTGCCTGTTGCCATGGGTGATGGTGTGGGTGCTGAGCGGGGTCGGAGCGGTGTGGGGCTGTGTGAGGGTGCTCTACCTGTGGGAGCCCGTCACACCCCTTCACTCGCCCAAATCGGTGTCGTTCTGGAGGCACCGCAAACAAGCCGACCTACATCTCAACAGGGTGAGTAGATCTTATACAAGTATATGTTTGTCTTTTCCATTGCAGAACATTTTTTCTCAAGAATGAGTGAGGTAGCAGTTCCAAATATAGAGAAGAAACGATCACACTGCACACGCCTCATGTTTCATGTGTCTTTGTCAGCATTGGCTCCAGTTATTCTTTTCTCTGGGTTTGATGTTTCACTTATTTAAGAGCACCTCACCCAGTTTGCTTTGATTCTCACCATTTTGATGTGTCAGTTTAGACTGCCTGTTCCCTGCCTGGATTTATTTTTAGTGTTTATTCCAATCGTGTTCAGATCTAAGTCGTGACCTTCATCACATGCCCCCCTCCAGTCTTTTCCTGTCAGTCTTCGCTGCATGCCAATTTGTTTACCGTTTGTCTTGTCTCCTGCAGGGAGATTACACAGCAGCAATGGCCAGTTTAGAGACCTGCCTGTCCATCTTGACTAGAGCTCTTCCCTCAACCAGTCTGGACCTGGTCTGCTCGCTGTCCTGGAATGTGATCCGCTACTTCTTGCATCGTCCAACACCTCTGGGCTGGCTGGTTCACCAGGTCGGAGGAAAGCATGAGGGAGAGGAGGCTAGGACCAGTGCGAGAGACGCAGCTCTGGTTTATCACCGACTGAGCCAGCTACAGCTCACAGGTGAATGTTGAGAACAGCCGATGCAGCACCCAGGCAGCAAAAATACACAATGTTTAGATAAGTGACTCCACAGGCATGTTATATTCATGACAACAAATCAATTTTTCACCTCACTCGCACTCTGATATAGTATGAAGCTTCAAACACAGTGTCTGCTCCCTCTGCAGGAAAGCTGCCTCAGCGCAGCAGCCTGTGGGCTTTGTCTCTGTCTCTGAGCGCTGTCAACCTCAGCGAGAGCGCCCAAGGCAAGATGGCTCCTGCTCAGCTCACCCAGATCTATGTCACTGCAGCAACAGCCCTGCGCACCATACTGGGTCACCACCTCTCCTTTCTACCTGTAAGTCCCTCACATAGTCCATCATCTGTCTGTGGTCACCCTGTGTTTGAATATTTATCCAGTTTGTCTCATAAAACATCACAACAGACGTGCACAGAGGAGATGACCTCATTTCAGTGATACTCATATACTTGAGGTGGCATCAGCATCTTTTCTTCTTTATCCGTCTCGCAGGGTTATCTGTTGAGCTGTGCAGAGAGTGTGGCCAACCAATCAGAGACCAAGCCGATCCCTGACTGCCTGCGCTGGCTCTTCACCCCATTGGGTAGGCAGTTCTTCCTGAGCTGCGATTGGTCAGTGAAGTCTGAGAGTACGGACGGGGTGTACACTTCTCAGAGAGACCCAGGTATGTGAGAAATAGACGAGTTGGCCCATACTGTGTTGTACTCATGAGCTTTGGGTAGTGACCAAAACAGTGAGGTGATGCATACAAGCGGCCAAATTGAGTGTCCTCTGTATGGAAGCTGGGCTCCGCCTCAGGGTGAGGAGCCCAGATATCCGGAGGGAGCTCAGGGCTGAGCTACTGCTCCATCGTGTCCAAAGAAGCCAGTTGGAGTGGTTCGCATATCCAATCAGGATGCCTCCTTGGTGACTCCCTTTGGAGGTTTTCCGGGCGCATCCAACTGGTAGGAGAACAGGAGGCAGACCCAGAACATGCTGGAGAGATTTCACTGTGCATCATCCGGTTTGGGAATGCCTCAGGATCCTCCAGGAGGAGCTGGAAAATGCTGCTAGGGAGAGGGACGTCTGGACTGTGCTGTCTAGCCTGCGGCCACCAAGGCATGGCCCCAGATAAGCAGCAGAAAATGAGGATGCAGATAACGCTGAATCATGTTGGCTGGCTTGGCTTGAGCTCTTTGTTGCACTGGATTGAGCGTAATATACCAAGAATAATGTGGTTCAATTCAGGTGCATAAAAATGGATCAACTTGCAAATGTTTAACAGCTTTTTACTGAATGCATTAATTGATCATTTCAGTTTGTCTTTTCCTTATCTACAAATGCCAACATGTAGTTTATTCAGTTGTTTCCCTCTTGCTCCTCCTCCAGTGGACCCCATCGCCCAGCTACACCGCAGCTTCTGCAGGAAGCTTCTAGAGAGAGCTGTTCACACGCTGATCCAGCCGCAGAGCGACTCTGAAGCAGGCAAACGCAAGAACGACTCTGGGTAAGGAAATGGCGCCAGCAAAGCTTCCCACAGTTTGATATGAGCTATTGATTGTGGATCTCTTATCGTCCCCTTTCTCTTTCTCTGGTCGGTCTCTCATTCAGGGAATTTTCCAGTGCCCTGGAGTTCCTCCAGTTATTAAACAGCTGTACAGAAGACTCTCCCTCCCCTCTTCCTCCCTTCTCAACTCCTCCCAATCACACCACCACACCAGGTATGAATAGCACGATGAGATCAAAAAAAGGAATGAATCACTTCGGATGTTTGTTCGGGGAAGATATTGAACTTTTTTCTTCAGTGTGGATTAACCAGTTAGCCGCCTGAGTCATTACTGGCAATATGAATGGACTTTCTTTGTTCCATTTGCTGTACGCTGACAAGCAGTTTAACTTCTGGGACTAACTTTTTATTGGATTTTCACAGATAGCTTTTGCAGTCATTGATTGCGGTAATAATTGACCTACAATAGATGTGAAGACATCAATGATCTGTTCAGGCGATGTTAATTAACTAAAGTCTTAATCAATTCTTGTGCTTACACTTAGCCATGTTGCACACAAAGCGCGTTCTATCATCACACAGCTTTTAATGCAGACACATAATAGAGGCAAAAAGACAGAGATCTTAACCATCGCGTCATCTCTCATCTGACAATTAAAGCTTTACTAGAAAACGTTTTTTACAGCCAAAACAAACCCCCCAACAGCCCACTTAGGCTCTCGTAGTTTGTTTTTTTCCTTCTACAAAATGTCCCTCTCTTCGTCCTGCCAGTGGGAGACCCTGTGAGTCGGTGGTGGGCTTTGGTCCTGAAGGCTGCCGTCCATTGGCTGCAGGGCGATGACGTCGCAGTGAGGTCACTGTTGGCAGAAGCAGAACGGATGCCGAGAGCTCTGCACACTCTTGAGTAAGTGAAGGGCAACTTGTTTCAGTTCGTCTGAATGTGACAAAACACAAGCTTCAAGATGAGCAGAAGGCAACACCGGCTGCTTTGTCTCTTTTGTCCTGCAGGGAATCAAATCTCCCCAAAACATCTTTTTCCAAAAAGTAAACCAATGCCTGGGCACGCTGACCACCTCTGCATTGATTCGTTAAAAATAAGGGTGACATTTCAGCCCTGAAGAAACCACAGTAACCGTCCTCACCATCCTTCGCCTCTCTGTTTCAGCCATCCTCTGCCCAAGGCTGTGCTGCTGCTTTGCAAGGCAGTTCAGATGAGTCTCTCCCCTCTGAAGGGAGAAGGAGCCATAGCCTGCCTGTCCCACTGCGACAGAGCCAGCAGCTACCTGCGATCCAGCATCTCAGTGCCCCTCGCCCAGTCTGGGAACTGGCTGAACAAGGTAGTGTGCAAAGAATCCCTCAACGCTCTACACACCAGCATGATCATCTCTTAAAATCTGCTGCACACATGCTGTCTTGCACACACACACACACACACACACACACACACACACACACACACACACACACACACACACACACACACACACTTATAAAGACAACAACACCCTGCCTTCTGCTGATCTTTCACAAAGTTGACACACACACAGTGCATGCTCAGTTGGGGTCAGGGCAGGCTGACGTGGGGCTGTACGTGTGCGTGCGTGTGTGTGTGTGTGCGCAGTGTGGGTGGCAGGAGGTGGCTGTGGTGCATTGTAGTTGCATTGCATTATCCTGAAGCCGAGTGCAATGTGTCTGCAGTGCAGTACAGAGGCCTCCCCGATCTGCACGCACCCGCTACACACCCCACCACTTCACATTACACGGCGCTGAATTTCCTGTCGTCGCCTTTTTTCATTTGTGGCGTGCATGCTGGGCAAGGTGCAGGGTGAAGGAACGATGGTGATCGGTGGGCGATGAAGGGTTGCGGCTGTAATGGCATAGTTGAGTCACATCTTGGGCCTCAAATGCATCAAAACATAAATCAACCGTACTGTATAATAACAAATAATCCATCATTTGTAAATGCACTTTGTCGTCTTTCTCTTCCAAGGGGGTTGAGCTCCTGGTGTGTGACCTTCTGCTGACCTTGAGGACCAGTTTATGGCAGCGGGGAGGGAGCAGTAATGGAGAACCTGGCCCGGCCCCTGGATCCCAGTTGGCTGGTTTCCAGAGGGACCTCAGCGCGCTCAGAAAGCTCACACAGTGCTACAGGCAGGCGCAACACAAGGTGACTAGATCAAAATCAGATATGTTGAGGAACCTGCAATAAGTTACAATCAGTGGGGTTCAGAACTACATCATTTTCTATACTATGTAAGGTGTCTGAATGAATGAATGGTTCATGTGTTAACTGATAATAAGCCTGTAAATCATCTGGGACCTGCTAATCTCGTTCATGACAATAATACATTTACTGTATTAGCCTTGAAAATGGAGTCCTCGCCCATCGTTGGCAGCTGCAGAAGTCTCACCGCAGTTTAACATATCATCAGTCTTGCAAGATTTACTGGGGGAGTCATTCCTGTTGCCAGGGGGTCTTTAACCACTACTGCTCTCACAGCAGTCGGTGATCATTTGTTATGTTTTGACTTGCGCAAGAGTCTATGAACCACATGAACTGCATCATTTTAAGAGGTTCTGTCGTGAGATCAGGGATGGAGAAATAGTCACTGATGGTGCTGTGAGGCGCTTAGTACAGTATGGAAGGTAGAATATGTCGTGTACTCTAAAGGTTTTTCACAAACGGCTTGATGATGGCAATACTTGTGGCTCTGATGTGTGCGCGTTCTTTTTCCTGCAGGTGTTTCTTCATGAGACCACAGTGAGGCTGATGGCTGGAGCCAGTCCCACAAGGACACACCAGCTGCTGGAGCACAACCTCAGGCGCAGGACACACGGCGCCTACACAGCCGGTTAGCGAGACTGAACTCATTTTTACACACTGATTTAGGTGCAGACACCATACACGCTCAAACTCAGAGTGGAAGTTCACCTTGACTGCTGGCTCAGGGCCAGTTCCCCTGCGGTTGTTCTTAATCCTAACTATTAATGGCAAAATAGAAAAACCTACTTGAGACAGTCCTAGAGGACAACATGACACTGTATTCACACACATGTAAAGATGCGCACACACATACCGGAAGGCAGTGGATACTAATCCGCATTTTTCTCCTTTTCCTCCTCCCCCCTGCTGCTGTCAGAAGGTGAGTGCGTCCTGGGCGAGAGGGAGAGGGCTCACGCCATCCTGCTGGCCTGCCGTCACCTGCCCATGCCTCTTCTAACCCCACCCGGCCACCGTGCCCGCCTGCTGGCCGAGGCCAAGCGCACCCTGGAGCGGGTGGGAGACCGGCGGTCCCTGCAGGACTGTCAGCAGATCCTGCTCCGCCTCAGCGGTGGCACGACCATCGCCGCCTCCTGAATGCCTGCACACATGAGCAATGCTAGAACACATACAGATTAGGGCTACTGTCAGTGCAACGAAACAATGAGCTCAGTAATTCGCTGTCATACATAGAAAGATGTAAACCAGGCTACTCACCCACCAACAACATGTATAAATGTCACTCATCCTCTCATGCAACCATGAATATAAAGACTCTTCTTCAAATTGACACTTTTCTCACACACAGACAGCTGATTTTTACTGTCACAGCTACACCTAAGCCCTATGTCCACGCTGCAGCTGAAACACCTGCAGGCTGCACCTTCACTCCTTTGATGCCTAGTTTCATTGTTGCAGCACAATCATGCCCCCTTCTGGACATTAATGGTACCCTACTGGCTAACTGCCTCATTTTAAACAAAGCTACAAAACAACGAGGAAAATCAGGTTTGATAGGGCCCAAAGGGAAAAGGGACCATTATCTAATAGCTGTTTAAATGAATGCAATGCAGCAGTGCATTGATTAGCTGCAGGATATCAAGCTGTACAATCATTATTGACCCGCAGCAATGTGAGTGCTACAATAACTAAACAATATCTCATTGAAATTGCAAGCCTCAATTAAGGGCTTCAGACTATTCATGAATAGATGTCTGCGGTCTGTTAAGCATGCCTGTGCTGTAGGATGCAGACAGACAGACAGACTAGCTTGCTTTTAAGCCTACAGTGCAGAGTAGTGTCTCTTCTTATCTACCTCATACACTGTACAATGCCAGAATTGTACTGTGGAGCAAATAGGACACTTACTTAACCTTAATTTGAATCAAGTGACCATTTGAAGCATAGACTGTGTAGAAGAAGTGGACGGAGCCACTGTGGCATTACCGCCGACAGCCGTTTTGAAGGTTTTTTAGAGCCAGAAGTGACCATATTTAGACAAGAGGGTGGAGCTGGAGAGGATACACATTGCTTGTCCTGCAAGTCTCAAGGTAGCCACACCCGAAAGCGTACTGCCTGTTTCACTTTAAATGGCCCCAAAATGTACAAATCAGCATCATGCTGTGTTAAGGAACACTTGAAACTATTAATTGAGACTATAAACCTTTTAGGAAACAGTTTACTGAGATTAATGAATCCGTGAGAGGAAGGGTCATTTTCTCATAGACTTGTATAGGATTGGACTTCTTATTGCAACCAGTGGCCCCCTGCTGGCTATTAGAGAAAACGCAGGTTTACGGCACCTCTGCGTTGGTTTCACTTTTCAGACCCCGAAGCTCCGTCCACTGATTATACTGTCTGTGATTTGAAGTGGTGCTTCAGTCCAGCGCAGCATCATGCTAATGAAACCTTGCTTGGCTGCTTCATTTAGACTTCAGGATGCAGCTGTTCAGTACTTCAGCAATTTGACTTGATGTTGCAGAAACTGCAAGAACGACAGACCGCCACTGCTGACAGGCTCACAAGAAATAGGGAAAAATGATTGGATTCGGGGAATGTCAAAATAGCAGAGGGAAGCAGCCAATCATGGGCCGTTTTTTTGAAAATGCCTGCCTACACACACACACACACATGAACACACACAGATGGATATATAATTGCATACAAGCTCACAATGTGACTGTATATAGGTTGTACATAGGCAGATAAGCAGAAGTAGAGTAAACAGGAAGTCCTTACCCACTGCTTGAGAGAAGACACACATAAGGAAAGCATCACAACATGTCAGAGGTGGCTCGGACTGGTTTCCTGTCAGTCTGGATCTGATGGTCTGATGCTCTGACCAGGAGAGCGAGGTCAGCTGCCTCGCCCTTAAAGTAATGCTCCACCACAACTCTTTTTTTGCTGTGGCCAGCGGTGGTGGTCGGATTGAATTTACATTGGTTTTCACAGCAGAAGAAAAGTATGAAAACATCGGTCAAAGTTCCTGCTGCCCATCCTCGGACAGGCAGTGAGTGCCAGACGCTGAAAAGATGTTGGGTGGTGTATCACTTTAAGGTACATCTTAGTGAAACTGAGGACATTTCTTGGAGGTTAATGTCCATCTCTGATGTAAAGCTCTCAAGCAAAACGGCCTTGATGTTATGTAAAAATGAATTTTATTATGTTTCATCGTATTTGGAATGATCGAGGAGTTGAAGCTTTGTGAAATGTTTGTCCAATTTGCTTTTTATTTGTAACGACTTATTCATCATACAGCACTTCTGTCATTCCTGTTTCAGATTATTTAATGGTTATGTGATGTAATATTAATATAAATGCTTTTTTTGTGGGGAAGGGAGCAGTTCCACATTCATTGTTATTATTTTTTTTATCAATAAAAGCAGCCTAGGGTCAGAAACTGTCAGGAGAATCTCTAATAGGTGTTGTTTGTTTTATTGAAGAAGTAAAGCCTGCATTTAAACAATTAGCTAGCTTGGTATTTTAGAAACTCTTTCTTTGGTGCACACTGTAATTTCTCTGCTGTTTTTAAAGTACAAGCAAACATGTATGTGATTGGAAATTTCCAGAACTGTCCTCCAGGCCAACCCAAGATGTAAGTTAGCAACCTAACAGTCTTGAAAATCTTAAATCAGTTTAGATTATCTTTCCTGATTGGTGAAAGTGTGCAAAGACGAAAGCAATCCTCAGTCAGCCATCGGCAGGCCGGAGTTTTTGCTGTCATTAGATGTATGTTACAATTATTTTTCTTTTTTGTCTTTCCCCTTGATGTGTTTTATTGTCTGAATTTCTTTGTTCATTTTGATGTTTGTTTTTATAATAAAAAAAAATATATGACAGTGGTTGGTGTGTTTGAGATCTTTCAGTGGTACAGTATATATACAAGCACTGGAATGGAAGGAAAGAGAGAGCACCACTTTCATGTTTCATGACGTGGATGTTGGCCAAGTGTGAATGCCAGTGTTGAATCTGATAATGATGGCTGTGTGAAGTTTGCTGGTTCCCTCTTTCACACCGTCTGTGTGGCTGAGTGATGAACACTGGACACCTCATACTAAATGAAACACTTTCAGGAATTCACAGGGTGACACGCCTGGATATTAAATGAGTTCCTGCTATGGAGGGAGTGGAAAACAGCTGATCACCACAAAGGTGTCAGAGGGATCAGGACAGTGCAAGCACCAAATTAGAAAATATCAAATAAATGCAATGATGTCGACAGGCAGGTGTCATATCATGATGAACAAAAACAGAGTGTGTAACCTCATTCAGTCTAAGTAATGTCTCAAATGAGATAAAGTGGCTTGATATCAAATGCTATCAACAGATAATGCGGTTGAAGACAGTATGTGGATCCTGCAGTTATAGTAGCAATAGCACCTCTTAAAACAAGGGTATTCATTTTAATTCAGATGTGATTACTCACTGCGCAGTCCGGACATCTGTCTGAACCGACAGTCATAATGTTGTCCTCAATGTTTAGAGGGTGCGGAAAGTTCCATTATGTAGGTGTTTCGAGTCGGACACATCTAAATGACGTGCTCATAAAAAAGCCGGAAGTAGTGTCGGGCAAACTCACGTGTACAACATGAAAAATACAAAAAAGCACAACAATGTGTCCAGTAAGGCTAAATTTAAACCAGGATCCAAGAAGAGAGAAAACAAATGTATCATTACGTTTGACGACAAAGACAGACAGTAAGTTTATCTGCTGCTTTTTTTAACATGTTGTTGATGTTAGCTAGCATCTTAGCGTTAGCCTCCACAGACCAACTTCAATATCAGGCTAGCATTAGCTTTCACCATGTATTTTTGTTATCAAATTGTTCTAACGTTATCCAGAATATGTGTTGTGTGGGTTGTTTAGTACAAAACCAAACCGGGCTATATAGTATGTAAAGTATAAAAAGAAACTTCACAGTGCTGAAAGCAAAGGATGGTAGTTAAGTACCCACATTCTCGCCTGTAAAACCTGAAGCTTTGAAACATTATAGTGTTGTGCTCAGCGACTCACTTACTGTCTTTCTATCTTTTCTAAAATGTACCTAGACAAGTTTGATGATTGATTGAAATTATTTGTCATTAATATACAAAACGATGTACATGGTTTTATTAAAGTAGTTGTATATCCTTTATACCATACACCTGCAGAGACTGGTTTCTTAAGTTTCTTCCTCTTCTGCCCTGTCAGGGAGTATTTAACTGGTTTCCACAAGCGAAAGGTAGAAAGGAGGAAAGCAGCGGTAGCAGAAATTCAGAAGAAAATCAAGGAAGAGCAGACCAGAGTCAGAGAAGAAGTAAGTGTACAGTGAAAGAGTGAAGAGTTCAAATCTGTTTCACGTCGACACAAATTGAACTGTGTTAGTAGTAGTAGTACACCCTCGAGTGTTTTGCTCTGTGTCTGCTTTCAGAGGCATAAGGAATACATAAAGATGCTGAAAGAGAGGACCGAAGCCCTTGGTGAGTTCAAATTGGAAGAATGTCGCTGGTCATCTCACTGATTTGTAGCGCTTGAGAATCTGTGCTTATTGTTTTGTTTGTTTGTTTGCTTGTTTTCCTCATGTGATCCCATCTCTCAGAGGCAGCTGAAGATGATGATGATCTGGAAGAAGCTATAACCAGCACAACAGAGTCTGTGCAGTACGATCACCCCAACCACACCGTCACCGTGACAACCATCAGTGATCTTGACCTAACAGTGGCTCACCGCCTTGGACCTGCAGCTAATCAGGTAGCACATTTAAAGCCTGGAGTCATCATTTTCTTCATCTTGATGAAGTGAGTGATACTTAAATTATTGAACAATAATGATACTGATGCCAATAAAACTCAGTTAACACAAGAATCTTTGTTTTCAAGGTTAATGGGGAGGCCGAGGATGAAGAACAGAGGGAGGAAGAGGAGGAAAAAATGGCGATGCCAAGAAAAGCTGGGAACCCGATCGTCAACAAAAAGTGAGCTGCTCATCATGGAGATCTCTATGTTTTTTTGGTCATAAATTCAATACTTTTGATGCTTTGGCTTGTACTCAGACATCACTTTGGGTTCTGACAACTTGATGTTATTTTTGACCTTTTTATAAGCTAAATGGCTGATGACATTCCTTCAGTCTGTCTTCCTGTCATCCTCCAGCCCCTCTCAGTCCAGCTGCATTTCTTTTCTTTTTTTTTCTCTCCCCTGCTGCTACAGGATCCGCTCCTTAACTGCGTCGCTCAACGCTTTCACCAGCAAGCAGAAGAGGAAAGGGAAGCAGGAAGGCCGGCGAGGACGAGGCAGTCGCACAGACAAGAGACGCGGTGCCACGGAGGGTAAAAACAGAGGCGGGAAGACCAGCAAGTGGCAGAGACGGCGAAACACTGGGAAAAGGGTGCATTGTCAGGACTGAAAGAGTGCGCAGGAAATTATACTGTAGGGTTCCAGCTTTGAAGAGACTTGTGTGCAAGTCCCACAGCTGAACAAACTGGACTATTATTTCTAGTATTTCTGCTCCTGTGTTTCAGCAGGACGTGCTGTCAGACTGCCTTTCATGACATCGCTCAGATCTTGTGCTCAAACGTGTACTTTTGTATCTTTCAAAGCGAAACTGTTTTTGTGGTGTTACTTCTGAAACATGTACAAGCTGTTCTATATTTACCTAAGTTTTCATGAAATAAAAGATTAATCTTGTGAATCCATGATCTGATGATGCAGCCTCTAACTGTCTGTGTGCTCCGTGTGGAATTTTTTTCTCTTGCCATTGTTTAATAGGAAACCTGACACTGTTGTCAACATCCTCAGGAGAACATCAGGAAATCAACCCTTAGCTCTGTTTCCCCACAGCTCAGTATTACCTGTGTGTCATCTAAAGGAGAAGCAGCCACTGTGTCTCTTACAGAACCTTATTGGAGAACCTTACACTGCACTTCCAGTGGTTCTAATGTATGTTAAACCCCCACCTCAGCAGTGTTTATTTATTTACGTTAACCTGAGCCAGCGTGTGCCAGCTGTCACTAGCATGAGCGTTTCATTTCGCTTTCTAAAGCCCATGATATTTAATACAACCGCTCAATGGAGCAACCGGCAGGCCACTGGCTCCATGTTGGCTCCGGGTCCGTGCGAGCTTCAGGGTCTCTCGCTGTGTCAACCGAGAGCCGTCATGGCCGTCGTGGATGCTTCAGTTTCACTCATTGTCAGAAGAGCCAATCGGATTGATTTGAGAGCCTGGCAACTCGGGAGGACAGAGAGCATGGAGAAGAGGAGGCATGTGCCTGATGGGGGTCTGGTGGGCAGTTTATCCTCGGACTCCTGATGACATACAGAGTGGAGCTGACAGCCAGAGCTTCTCTAATCAGGTAGTGCTCATCAACTTTATCATTTTTATATCAAAGTCATCACAAATTTCTTTCTACCATTTTCACTGTCCTACTTGTGACTGTCTTAATAGGCTCGTTCATTATTAGAGGCTGTGGTGCCTGTAAAAGCTGTTCAATTGCAGTGCATGTGCCTTGTGTTTGGTTGTAATGCTGCTCTGAGGGGAGCTTTGACAGCGCTCTGACTGGATTGTGTTTCACTGTCCTCTAGTGTGTTTAGTTATCACCTACCTTAACAGTTCCGCTATAGATCTTGCGTGACCCATGAAATAACAGATCCTCTTATTTGTTCATTGTGAGCTGCTTTCCTGTCCTTACACCTCTCCAGTAGTGCAGTGTCACAGGCAGACTGAGCTGCATATAGGGTGGTTTTATTGTCAGGAAGACTGTTATCGGTTTGCTCTTTCTTATTTCATCTCGCACTTTTGTAAGAGGCTCTTTAAGTTTGGAAAATATTTCATTCAACAGTTCTCTTTGCATCAGCACATAACAGTGTTATAGTTGATTTCATAAGTGCAAGATGTGTTGACACAGAGGGGTTACTTGTGTTATTACTGTTTGCTGTATGTGTCATTGTGATGCCACTCCTCGCCCTGCTGTTGTTTCCCAGTTTTCTCTGCGGGATGCGATGATCGTGCAGGTTCCCCCTCCGCACTCACCATGCCCCTCTCTGGCGATGAGCCCGTCTGCCCCAAGTTCCAGCCCAACATCTTTGACCCCTCCCGCTGCCACGACTGCCTGCGCCAGAGGCACCTGCACGCCGGCGCAGGGGCGAGCGCTGAGGCAGCTCCACAGCAGAAATCCACAGCAGAGACCGAAACCGGGGCTAAAACCAGGACTGATGCTGGGATTGGATCAGGCAAAGGATTGTTTTTAACACCCATCCCATCCCAGGCAGAGGAAAGAGACACCAGCAGCAAGGTAAGAAAGAAGAGAGGACCAGAGAGGAAGAGGGAGGGAGATGAATGGGGCAGCTAGGTAACGGGGCAGAGATGGGAACAGGAGAAGAATAAATGCTGAGTGACGGGATTAGCTGGACCTGAAGAAAAGGTGAGCACATTGGATGTCACAGGTGAAGTCAGAAAGACACTGAGGTCAGATGTGAAGTCAAAGGAAACAGAGTGAGGTACTGCTGTGCTGCTCGACTCCACTTTAAGCAGCAACGATGCACAAAGTGCCATGAAATACTTTCGAATAGAAAAGGGTCAATTTAAGTTGGCCTTTTCTTAGACAAAAGATCTTCTCACTTGACCCAAAAATCAGTGTGGGTGGAATCACAAAGGGCCTACTGGTTAAAGGCAGACAATGAAAAACAGTTCATGAGGTCATGTATGAGTGTTTACTGCCTGCGAGTAAATTAAGAAAAGGTCAGAGATGGAGAATGAGAGTGAAGGAGGAGAGGAGCAGGGTGGAAGCAGTGCCTTCCATTATAAATTAACGAGGCTGGATCACTTACTGCCCTACTGGGAATCACTGGTAATAGTAGACAGAAGGATAATGTACAGACAGGATGGGAATCACTCCATACAGTATTAAAACTCTGACAACTCTAATTTTTCCTGCTTTTTCTTGCTTTTGTGATATAACCACAGTTACCTCATGGCAGTGATTTGTTTCAGTCCATTGTATACATTGAACTGTGTCACCATAATTTTTAATCTCTAACCTGTAGTTTCCCCGCAGGTTGAAGGGATCAGTGCCAACGTCTGACATTTACAGACAGTTTTGGATTCTTTTTGAGACCAGAGAAGGCTTTATGTCAAGAAAAAAGTGATGAAATGTTAATGAGGAAAAGCCGCGAGCCAGGTCGAATTACACAGGTGTAACCCTAATCGAACAGCAGACTGCGTGTGTCAGGGAGGACAGAGGGGACAGACACGAACCCTCTGCTGGAGGACATGAAGCCAGACAGACACATCTAGGATTTACTTTGTACTGTATGTGCTCCCTTACTCTGCATGCTGAAAGTGCTGTCATCTGTCAGTGGTTTCATACTGACATTTTGGTAAGCATTGCCTTAGAAATACAGTCTTCCTCTGGGACCTGCGGAGAGATGGAGTTTGCTGCGACGATGTGATTGGCCCGTGTCTTACCTTGTCATCCTATCAGGAGGATTCTGATGGTCTGTCAGTGGTGAGCAGCTGCTGTGATGTCAATGGAGGCCGTGTGGGTTATCAGGAGAGCTCTTTGTGCATCCTGAGCCCCGACTGCGAGCTTTATATCTGCGACGGTGACGACGACGACAGCACTGACAGGTAGGTGTACTGGCTGGTGATAATAAGTCATTTAGGAGAGCTAGTGCAGGTGGAATTATAGACTTTAATGTATAATTTAAGTGTTTTTGTGAACTAGATTGTCACCACAGGACTGTATAATCATTTAAAAACTCTGGCAACTACTGTGGTCTGTAGTCATATATTTTGAGTCTTACTGGTCTGCATCGTCACGTTCTAACATTCATGCTGCATGATGCACTTGTATGATAACTATATGAAATTCATATTAGACTGATTTCCATCTTTGGCCTTCTACTTTTCTCCACTTGCCCTCCACACTCCCAATCTCTCACCTCTACTCTCGTCATTCTCCTCCCATCTCCTCTTCCATGTAGCTGTCGAGACCACAGTGACTATCTAGAGTTCAGCGGCTCCATCAGCGCGGAGGACGAATACCTGCCCATCCGTCGCCGTTCCACCAAACTCGGCATGACCCGGCTCGACCCTCCACCCCATCGGCCCAACCCTCGGTCTTGGATGGACGAAGCTCGGAGCAGAGACAATTTCAGCAGTCGATCCGGTGTGTGAAAGCTGACCTTGTATATTGCTCTGTGTGTGACTTATTTCATTCATTTCCTGTCAGATGAGGAGCTGGAGAAGATGCAGGATTAGAAGCAGAGTAAAGAGAAAGAGAAACAGTATCAGCTGATCTCTTATTGGAGCGCATGCAGCTCTAAATATGAGTTCTGTGCACCAAGCCTTCAGTAAACCTATAACTTACAGCACTTGACCAATCCATATCCAGTTACAGCCAAAGGTGTTCTTTACTTGGCAATACTGTTTGATGTCACCAGCTGAGGTGTCTCAGAGCAATTATCAGTAATACAATATAGCTCCATTTGTGTCTCTGGTTGTTGCTCAGCAGTTGAACTTTGATGTAGTCACACTGTGACTTACCTGTTCTTCCAGGGTTAAAAGAAGACAGAGAGAAGCGGGAAAGTGGCTACTTCTCCCTGGGGAGGGCAGCGGGTGCCCGTTTACTCCGTGATAACAGCCCACCTGCTCCTTTTCGCCATTTTGAGAGAGGGCATCCCATCTTCAGCAGCCGAAACGTAGAGCCCAAAGACAGCATCCCCTTCAGAAACCCTAATCTCGGTGTTGCCTCTGAAAGGCAGATAATAAAGGATCTAAATGAGGACCCACCAGTGGAAATCCTGCCTCCTGACCCCTATGAAATTGCTGTTGAGGTCGAGGCACAAGTGGGCCCCCGGTCTCCAAGTCCTACTCCTTTTAAGATAGCAGAGTCCCTGGCCTCCACTGGGCGAAAAGGTTTCAGCAGTTCATATGGCCGGGGAAGCCCTTCTTCTCATGTCCCTCCCTATCAACAGACAGGACGTTTTGATTCCTCAAGGAAAGGCTCAGCCCTGCAATCTCGCTCTTCTTCTCCCTCACGTGGAAACTTATCATTCAGACGCAGTGAGTCCGCTGCATCTATCAGCAGGCATAACTTTGATGATGGAGGGCGGACTCAAGGGATGGAGGTCGGATCCAGAAACTCCTTTCAGGGCACACATGGGCGACGCATTGAGTCGGGAACTCTGCCAAGAAACTTCAAATCGTTTGCTAGTTCAGTCAAATCCCAGCCAAGCACCACGTCTGATTTTAGGAGTGCCTTGAGAAAAACAGATGTGAGTGGGTCTTTGAGCGGTCGGGGTCGTGACAGCCGAAGTTCATCCCCCTCAAGAAGGGACTGTAACCCTTCAGGCCAAATGTCTCTTCACAAAATTACCAGCAGTTCATCCAGTGGACGTGGGCGGGACAGTCGTGCTTCGTCTCCGTCCAGGAGACCTTCCAGCAGCGTGCGTGACAGTCGCAGTTCCTCGCCACCAAGGAGAAATTACAGCTTGTCTGGCCAACCCCTCCTTCGTAAATCTGAATCAATTATGTCTCTCAGTGGACGCAGTCACCATGGACGCTGTGGGTCCCCCATTAGAGAAGGCTATGACATTGAAAGCCAGGCACTACTACGTAACCCAACAGCTAGGAATGGACTGAATGATCAAGAACATGAAAGCCCCAGCATGTGTCCGCCCAGACGAGGTTATGACACGAGTCAACCTGTGCTCCGTAAGACTGAATCGAGCGCTGTTGGCGGCAGTCGAGGTCGGGACAGCCGTGGTTCCTCTCCTGGAAGGAGAGGCTATGAAACCCCAACTCAGTATCAGCTTCGTAAAACAGACACCGGTGGCTCATTACATGGCCGTGTTTGTGAAAGTCGTAACTCGCCCCCTTTGAGGAGAAGCTGTGACACTCCTTCGCAGTCTCTGCTGCACAAGTCTGAAATAAACAGCTCCGTCAGAAGTCGTGGTAGCCACAGTTCATTGCCTTCAAAGAAAAGCTACGATGCTCCTGACCAGCGCTCATTGTGGAAAACAGAAACTAGCTGCTCTTTTAACAGCAAAAATCACAACAACCGCAACTCCTCTCCCTCTAGAAAAGGCAACAGTGACCCGCCAGGCTACTCAATCCTCAGAAATGCCACTAACGGAGATTCCAGCCATTCCTTTCAGAGAAAAAACACTTGCCATGACTTAAAATCCGACTCTAGTCGCTCTCCATTCTCCTGGCGGGAATCAGCTCATTCCCACCGCAGCTCCTCGTTATCCCGTGCTGCTTCACCCTCTCGACAGACCACAAATGGCAACAGAGCAGCTTTTGTCGCCTCGGAAACACACAGAAGCCCCGGCAGTATCAGATCTGCGGTTGGCAGACATGTCATTGAGGATCGATCCCATAGTGACAAGAGGCCCTCCCACCGTGCACGGAGCCCCTCTCCTTCACCTCAGATTCAAATGCGGAGGCACACCTCCTCCCAGAGCTCCATGGAGTCCTCAGAGTCTGGCCAACCGTCGGTGCGGTCCACAGGACGGAACAGGGAGGAGTATGCCATGATGGCGGACGTGCCGAAGGTCAAAAGGATCCATCAGAGAGAGGGACCGGGCCTCGTGGGGCGGCTTCAGGTCCAGCAGCCATGTCGGAGACAGGAACTCTTTAAACCAGCCAGGTCAGACTCATATTACACCACAAAGAAAGAAAGAGTGGTATATTCAAATACTGTATTGGTTAACGCTACATTGACAAAGTTCCAGATGCATGTATTTTCATGGTATTTCGCGGTGTTCATCACACCATCAGATTGACCAAAACACTGATAAACTGCTCTGCTGTTTCAGCCACTCCCTGAGCAAGCATCCCTCCAGAGAGTGGGAAGATACAGGGGACGCTGAGAGAGACTGGCACTATGGTGGCAGTGGGTATCTCTCTCGAGCTCACTCCTCCACCTCATTGCAGGTATGCTGGCAGGGGAGCAGGAGAGTTTTATTAAAGGATGAAAAAGTTAATGAAGCTGAGTTTTCTTTTCCTCTTTTCACTTTGATTCTTTACTTAGCGGTCTTAAACCATGTTTTATTAGAGTAACCTTGATAAAGCTAAACATTACTGGGAGAATATTACATTACATTACAGGACAGGGAGCAGAGAGAGTGGCTGGGAACTGAGCATTAAAACCCCACAGTGGTATGTGCATTATGCACCTTTCCCCCCTGCACAATATAATCCAATGAATTGCAGCTTGTGCTCTGTTGTTTTCACCTGCATAATATGTTAATGCTTAACCACCTCTTCCCCATACCATACAGCAGATCAGAATAAGCCTGTGGATGTGAACTCCTGAGTTTTCTGTGTGCGCTCAGGCAGACATTATTTTCATAACTGCATGCTGTTCCTTTCCAGAGGTCTGGCAGCCCCACAGCAGACGAGGGCACTTCTTGGAAAGGTAATCACCACAGATCAGAACAAATGCAGGTATGTGATACAGCCAGTCCCTTTACAGTAAATATGTGAACTCTCACTATGTGTATGTGTGTGGAAACAGCCACATATGTGTGGGTTACAGCTACAGTTGAGTTTGCTCTTATTGTTAATATCTGCAGTGAACATAATACTGTAAACCTGTAGCACACATCCAGTCTTTATTGCTGCTCAGTCCATTTCAGTATCTTTGTTAAATATTTACCAGATATGTTGGCAGCTTGTCCAGCCTTCACACAGATCCTGTCTATGACTGTAAAGCTTTTATGTACTTGACACCCAAACCAGCTGGTGTCAATAGTATCTCCAACTCTTTTAAAGTTAACGTTTAAGGGCTGGTTCTTGTGTGTCTATAGACTTCGCCTACACCCTACAGGCATTTCATAAGACTGACTGAGCTTTGTCAATTGTGGTCTGCTGGGGCATGTGTTGAAATTCCTGAACTGAAACCAATAGCTACCAAGAGAGGATTTTGGAGGGGTGGGGGGGTGTACCACTTTGTTTGCAAGCACGAAAGATTTTCAGGCAGGAAAAATATAGCAACCAAATGTCCACGGTGTGTTTGCAAAGTTGGGGATGACCAAACTTTTCTTTGTCAGGGACCCCCCAAATTTTCCAGAGGCTTGGTCCCGGAGAGAGGGAGGGAGTGAGACCTCACATTGAACGCTCCCTTTTATACGCTTTCCTCCTCTGATAACCTCTTGTGGGCGCAGTTCATCGGAGCTGTTTTGTTCTTCATGTTGCCGGGGACCCTTCTGGACCCCCCTCAGCCCCTGGAGGTCCCCGAACATAGATTTCAGAGCCAGCATCGTGTGGTTAGGCAGGGTTGGCTTGTTTTCTCAAACGATCTTCGCGGACCCGCCCAGGAAGTGGCTGAGAGAGAGAGCAGCGAGCAGAGACACAGCCGAGGCAAAGTGTGTCGATACGCGCCCACGACTTGTCAGAAAGTTGTGAAGTTATTACTTTTAAACCCCTAGTTTGTCGCCGTTTAGTCGGAGGAGTGAACTTTCCCCTTAAGCCTGCACAGACAGCCTGCCGTGGACGCTGGCGGTCCGCTTGATTAGGTTAACATGGGTATATGAATGGCGGGGGTTTCTCTGATTTCGCGTAACGTCGGTGCCCTGCGAGAAAGTAAGGATTTTGGCCGAGAGGTTTAGCTAAGCTGAAGGGTGGAGAGGAGAGGAAGAAGGGTTTTTATTCGCCAGAGGTGACTGTGCTTTTCTTTTGTGTCTGTTTCACCGTCTCTGGATCCTGTTATCATGACGGTAAGTTTGCACCTTGAAAACACTTCTGTTTTTTCCTGCCTGTCGCTCCTTCCTGAATATAACCTTATGTCACATAAATGTATATATACTGAACATATTGAGTGAACCCAGGCCCAGAAAGTAAACATTAAGTATCTCACTTTGGTTTAAATGTTTTAGTTTTTTTTACAGAGCCTAATGTGGGCTGCATAGCTAGCTTTCACAGGTTTGTTTGATTGGTGGGTGTCCACGTTAACGCTCACTGAAGTGGGCTCAGGTCCGACGCACTGCTAGCTTAAAACTCACACGTTTTTTACTGTGTTATCATTTTTATTGTACTTCCATGGGCCCAGCTGAGTTAAAACTTGCACATTTCCTTTCCTGTGACACGTCTAACGAATCCATACTGGTTTCCAGGTGTTGTGTAGCTCCATCTGTTTACCCCGAGTTGTTTACAGTAGCAGGAAGCGCCATACGCCATTAGCTTGTCCTGGATGCGTCAGATGTGACACATGTTTGCACATTTGTCAAGAAAACCTAGCCGATTTTTTTTTTTTTTTTTTTTTTTTTTGTACGTGTAAAATAGCCTAGAGGTAGAGGAACTGTCATCACAACGAGTGCATACATGTGTCATTACCCCCCTTCATACTACTCTGAGAGTAACTCATAAGAAACATGTGGAGAGCCCTGCATGCTGTCATAGGCCCAAAGACAGATCTCCTCTATTGTGACGGCAGACAGAGGGCTGGAAGAGTGGACGTTGTCTCAGGCTGTCACCACTCTTTGACCCTGTCCCTCTGTCTCTGACCTTTGAAGCAAAGTCACTGATCTGAGCAGCAGCACTGTAGGTCATTCATCACAGTCGCTGCCCTTGTTTCTGTGCCCTCCTGTGGCCGCTCCCTGGCCCAGCTGATGGGTGTGTGTGGACCAGACAGCATTCATTTCTGATGAGGTTTGACGCAGAGCTCACTCCAGTCGTTCACCTTCACCTACTCGGTTGGAGGTGAGGAAAGGAAACAGACAGAATGAAACATTAATCCTCCTAATCTCAACCTTTAAAACAAGTGTCCTATTGTATTTGAAGCTGGCACATGATGACGCAGCCATTATGATTTCATTATGACAATACCTAAAAAGTCGCAGGTGATTTAAAACATTGCCATATCATTTATCAACGCTGAAAGGAAATTTAGGGTTGTCAGATTCAGTAATCCACTGATCTGATTCTTCACACGGTGTTGCTAACTTCATTATTCCCTCAACACGGTCTATTGGCAGTCACCAGACCTTAAAATTAGTTAGATTAAAGAAGATCAGTGGCACAGATGAGCTGGTTCATACAGAGGAAAAACTGGGTGGTACTGTGGCGAAGGGGAGCACAACTGAAGCCAGGAAGGGAATATAAATACAGAAAAAGGGGTGGTTAGAGATGACAGGACAGGCAGGAGTACAAACAGAGAGGGAGCAGAACAACTTGATTCAGCAAGCGAATCAGACAGAGAGAAAAAAGTGATGCGAACGAGAGGCCAGAGGGAGCCGAGATGACGTCTCCAAAAAAGATTTAAAAGTGAGGAATGTGCACGATCGTAAAAGAGAGATAAGCACAGTGAAGAGTGCACGCTGGAAAAAAGTTGCCTAATCTTAATCTGGGATCACCACGTCTTCAGGTACCAGGAGTTTTCCTCTTCCTGCCGTCGTGTCAAAGGCAAAAACGAGCCTGTTGTTTCTGGCAGGACTGAAGGGTGGCAGGAGTAGCTTGAGCAAGAGATATGCAAAATATTTCAACAGTGTTGAGTTATGAAGAGCAGAGTTTCTTTAGACACTTGAGTTCCCACTGCAAATTTCCAGATCACCCCTCCCATCACTAATGGATGTGCTGCTCCAGCTCCTAATCTTTCTGTCTGTCAGATGTTCTTTCCTCATCCCTCACAGGCGTACTTGTGGTTTCCTGTTGGTTCTCACACCTCGAATGTGTTTTTCTGTGCAAGGGTTGCCCCTTGTTTTCATTTATCTGCTGCGCTGCAGTGCAATAGAGCAGCACACTGTGACATAAACCTTATGTCGGTGCTATATTAACAACTCAGGGCTTTGTTGAATGGTTGGAATACATTTTGTGATAAAAATATATTCATGTGACGCATAAAATACACAAAAAAAAGAGGTATATAAGTACAAATATAACCATGCCAGCGCCAATGTTACTGGTCTCAACATGCGCTTAAAGAAAAGCAAGTTCCTCCACAACAGAAACTAGTTCATGTCCTTTGTGGCAAAATATGTGTGCAGCATTGTGTCTGTTGTCTTCATGCACAATAATAGAATAAACCTGTGGTCGCTGATTTGCCATAAAGAGCTAGAGTTACATTGAGTACGCCCCACCCTTCCATACCTGTTTTTCACTTTATTCTTCTTTCCCTGTCACTGCTTCTTTTTTCCCTGTTATATCCTTTGAGACTTGTTTGTCATGAAGCATTATACAAATAAATGGCCTCGTCTTCCACAGACAGCAGAGCTCCTTCCTCCAGGTTTCCTATTTTCTGCATTTCTGTCAAAAGCATTTGGCTGAAGCTGACACTGCACTGTGCTCCTCCCCTCGCAGCCCGACCTCCTGAACTTCAAGAAGGGATGGATGTCCAAACTGGATGAGAGTGGAGAGGTAAGACCCGGTAACTCTTAATGTCGTGCTCCCTCCATCTCTACTCCCTAATGAGAAAGGTTGAGTGTAAGGCGATAGCGGCACACTGTGCTCGTTATCACAGTAATAGACTCGTGGCTTGAGGCTCAGCAGGTGTCTCCTCTCTTCGGATGATATGCTTGAGTGGATGAGCTTCTCGCGTCACACATCGCACGCTGTTCCTCTGCTGCTTAATATGAGGCCTTGCTGTGTCACTGTGGTGTTGACTAGGCGTTAATAACGCTGTATTTAGTGCTGCCGTGTCAGATGTCATGGTGTTGTTTGCATGGTTGTCATATTTGAACGTAAGCCTTGGATTAATTGATATCTGCTGTGTTTCTGTAGTGGAAGAAGCATTGGTTTGTTTTGACTGATGCTGGACTGAAGTACTACAGAGACTCCAGTGCAGAGGAGGTATGTCTTTTAAGTTGTTTCAATTTTTTAGTTTTCCTTATATTCAATCAACAGACATTTGGTTGAGCACTTGGAAAATAAGAAAACGTCCTATATTTTGACAAAACACAGAGAATTAACCTTGTTCCTGTGCTTTCTGTACAGAAAGATGACTTGGACGGGGAGATTGATCTGAAATCATGTGTAAAGGTGTCTGAGTTCGATGTGGAGAAGAATTATGGCTTTCAGATACAGGTGAGTGTTTTTCTCTCACAGACTGTGCATGTGTCTGATTTTCTTCTTTATGTTCGTCCCCTGTCAGCGTGAACCACACCCACTCTCAATTTCCACTCATTATTTTCTTAATACTCATGTTGTTATCATGACATCTCTGTCAGTATCTCTTCCACCTCTCTCGTTGTACCTGTTCTGTCACATCTTCTCGTCTCCTTAACCCGTTTTCTCTTTTGTTCTGCAGACGCGGGAGGCCGCGTTCACACTGTCCGCCATGACAGCTGGGATCAGGCGGAATTGGATAGAGGTTTTAAAGAAGAGTGTCCGGCCCAGCAGCTCTCCAGACCTCACACAGTAATTAACAATTTCACTGTACAGAGCTAATTCATTTTTTAGCATTTACCATCTAAGAGTTCACACTTTCCTCAAGTACTCAAGTTTAAACGATGTAGACGCCGGTGCATCTGCAAAAAGTTGCTGAAATAGAAGAAGTAGTTTTTTCTATATTCAAAATAGCCCCCCTTGCATTACCCGCTGAACTATTTTGACATTTTCGCTTTGGCTCGGGTAGCTTGTGAGGGGCATTTGTCACTGGCAGACTCTGACGTTCAACTTCCTGCCTTAAGAAGCAGCATCAAGTTGTCTTTGAAGTCGCTTTTTTTTTCTTTTGCACTCATTTTAAGGTTGGTTGCCTCAGCCTGCCTGCCTGAACTGCTCATTTCAGGTCTTGCTTCAGCCGAGCCTTGGCTGAATACGTTCAGATAAGAGGCTCTCTTACTCACAGAGTTTCAGTCACTGTATGTTTAGGCTGATGCCGATAAATTAATCATTTTGGGTATGAGCGTATGCTCTGTAATCTTAATGACTCACCACCATCTGATGTGTGTTCAGTGCTCATGTTGAGACTTAAGAAGAAATCACACCTTTATTTATCATTATTTTTTTTATTTTGATAGCCTTGATTTCTGATTATTTGTCTCTATTCTCCTCTAGATTACCTGACAGCAGCAGTGACAAGGAAAACTCCCAGTCTCGCTTTGTGCTGTCATCCCGCCGCCCGTCATCGCGTCACACCGACTTTCAGTTGGACGTTCCGACCGCCGCCTCTCCCGCTCAGCGCAGGTTCGACTATGTCGAGCTGTCCCCTGTTCCTGCCTCATCCAGCCCTCTCCCAGCCGGTCAGAGAGAAGCAGGGGAGGGGCAGGGGAGGGAGCACAGCCAGTGGCAGGAAGAGAGGAACACGAGCAGCCAATGGGAGGCTGTGCTGTCCAGGAAGGGCACTGGTGTGGGATCGAACCAAAGGCTGCGCACCGCGGAGGAAATAGAGAAGAAGTGGGCTGAGATTGAACGCATGCCATTAAAGGAGATGAGCTCTTTGCCACCGGCAGGATTGCGGTCTTCCAGCCAGTCAGCCAATGAGGCGCTGCAGAGGGAGGTAGTGCGTGGAGATGATTTTCCAATTTGCAAATTCAATAAAATGCAAATTAACTCTTCATCTGTGCAGATGAAGTAAACACTTCCTGTTTCTGCCTGTTAACACTTAAGTCTATAGTTTTCTGACTTGCCTCTCCTCTTCAGCAGTGTTTTCCATCTAAAATATACAGTAGAAGATTTAAAAAAAAAAAAGATTATCAGCCGGAGTAGACTACAGATTGTGATATGGGACATACTGCTGAAACCTCTGTCTGTTTTTATCTCTGTGTGCTGTGATGTGTGTCTTTGGTTTGAGCCTCATAGCAGTCTCTGACACTAAAGCTGTCTTCACATGATTCGCAGGGAGATCAGCTAGATGTTGATCTTTCATTAGATAATTTGTTTACGTCAGAAACGAGCTGTTAAATTCAGAGAGAAGCCTGTGACTTACATTGTCATTACATTGAAAGTCGAATGCTTCCTCCATGTTTAGGCTTCCTCTTAAGCTCGGGTCAAACCAGGCTTTGAAAGGTCAGCAGTGGTTGGAGTTTAAGTTCAAATAATTTGAACTTTGAGAGCCAACAGCCATAAAATCCTACCTCACAGTTGGCACCCTGTTTCTTCATATCCTGCTATGCTACTCATGCTAACTCCACAATGAATCAATAGGCCTCTGTCCCCCTCGCCTGTCACTCAGTGGGCTTTACCTCTGTCTTTGTCTTTTCTCAGGTGGCGTCACTGAGGCAGCAGCTGGAGCAACTAGAAGGAGGGAGAGGAGGAGGAGGGAGAGGTGGAGGAGGAGTGAGGGGGGGCTGCGGCCCTGAGGCCCCCTGTGGCCGCAGCCTGGCAGCCATGGAGCGTGCTCACCGGCAGGCGCTGGAGGAGCTGCAGAGGCAGCACGACCGCCAGATGAAGGAGCTGGAGGCCGAGAAGGAGCGGCTGCTGCTGGAGGAGGCCCAGGACACCGCACGAGGTTAGCGGGCCAGACGGGGTAGAAAAGAACATTAAGACCGCAATGAATATGGCAAAATGTTACAGCACTAAATGTAGCTTTAGCTGAGCCATTAAATTGTCGGCCCTTATGATGAATAGGGCTGCAACTAACGACTATTTTAATAGTCGACTAGTCACCGACTATTGAAACGATTAGTCGACTAATCGGATAATTATTAATTTTTTCTTAAATTTAGCATGAAGTTGATTTAATTATGTGGCAAATGATAATAAACACAAGAAAGATGGGTACAATGAAAAATACATCTTTTATTGAACATACTACGGATTCGTACAAAAATTAAAAAAAAAAAAAAAAAATTTAAATACGTTTGTCAGGCACAGTCTGGCATAACGCTCAAGCTCTCTTTTATAGCAAAAATATGCTTATAAAATGTACAATGTCATAAAAACCGTATTGGCTTGAATATTACTTGAATCCTACCGAGGCGAGTCAGACTCTGTTTCGTTCAACTGCCCGACGTGCTTTCTCTTTAAATGTTCGTGCATCAGGTACTGCCATGATACGCAAGATCTGCTTTGCAAACCTTGCAAGTAGTCTTTTTATTCGCTGTATCCAGGCTAAAATGCTCCCCAACTTTAGAAGTTTTGGTACGTGTACCTGATGTTGACACCGCCATCTCCGTATATTACCGCTCAGAGACAGAGATGCTATTGCGCATGAGCGACTCTCGGCAGAGATTATAATCAGGTGAGATGCCTCACTCTGTTGGAAAAACGCGTCTGGCGACAATAGTCGACAGTGGAATTCATTGTCGACTATTTCTATTATCGATTTTTGTCGACTAAACTCGTTGCAGCCCTAATGATGAAGAAGAAGAACTGTATTGAGCATTTCCAACAGGGCGTTTAAACTCTTCTACCATCATCTGCTCCCATATTAGGCTGTTGAATGCCTGTGAATTCAGCAGATGTAATTTAATCTAATATACATCATATATTGTTGCAACACTTCACCTGAAATTGATTGTTGTGTCTAAACATCCTGTATAGAAAAAAGGTTAAAGATCTAACATTTTTTTATATTCATATTGAGGTTTTCTCAATTGGTCTTGATTTCTTTCACCTCCCAAGTGTCCCAGCATTTCCCCCAATCAGGAAAGACCCTAATGCGCCGTTAACACGAACAGGAGATCATGTTGAAGTTGTGCCACGTTGGTCTGTTTGTGTTTCAGTCATGGAGGCCTTGAAGAAGAAACACAAAGAGGATCTGGAGAGAGAGGTGGAGAAAGTCAAAAGGCTGAGCAGCGGGGTGCTGGATTCACAGACTTTGCTGGTCCAACAAGAGTAAGTAACTGTCAATCAGTGCCAGTGTGGTAGAGGTGCACACCTGTCAGCCAGGTGCTTAGAGGCACAGGAGAACTGGTTAGCAACACAATCGACCAGTGTGAATGTCTGTTAGCACAGAATCCTTAATGTTACTGACACCAGAGGCAAACACCTGTTTAGAAAAAATCGCTTGTTTTATGTTGGTTGATTTAAGTGCTCGTCGTTTATTAACCTTTATTTAACCAGGAAGTCCCTTGAGATTGAAATCTCTTTTCAGTTAGACTTTAAATAGAAATAAAACACAGCAGAGAGGGAATACAAACACCGAATACACAAGAAAGAGACTAAATCCAGCTCAGATAAGGCAGGTGCATTTCTCAGTCATGTGGACTTTTAACATTGCTTTTCAAAAGGGATTAGATTATTAAAATGTAGTATGCTCTCCGGAGAGAGTCCAAGGAGGCTTTTTTCCCCTTCAGCTCCTTGTAAACCCTTTGAACCTGGTAGGGAAGCACCTGGTGGAGCTGGTGGAGTTGACCCAGCATGGCCCTCAACACGAAAACATACAAATGAAGTTCTCCACGCAGACTTAGTGACGGCCTGTCTACCAAATCATGAGGTGAACAATGACGAGTATGGGAACCAGAGTTGGTTATGAATCATAGAGCGCTGTGGTCCACAGAAACTAAAAGTTGGAGTGTACAGAGGCAGCCTGCACGTAGACAACACCACCATCATCCTGGCTAACACGTTAAAACAAGCCCTGTTTCAAAAATACAAACCTATTCTTAGTTTCAGCTCCTTCACAACATTTTCAGCGTGCACTTTAGAGGAAAGCTTGTTACCCAAACAAATACCTAAAGACTTTTTCAAGTGAGTGCCCGTTTAGATTAGAGTGTAGAGACTTGTATTACCTGGGGATATATTGGTAACGAGTCTGATAGGCGGGGATATGAAGGAGTTTGTGAACCGCTTCTCTTTCTCTCTGTAGTCCATGTTGCCTTGAAACTAAATTGCTGGTTGTAGCCTGGCCCTCGGCCTCCGTCAGCGCAGGCCAACACTGGTAATTTATGTGAATAGCTCTCTTGTGCTTTAAAGTGGGAGCTCGTCGGCCACAAATGGCTTTTCTGTGAAATAAAAGGCAGAATCTGCAGACTCCACAACAATCCAGGCTTCCTTGTCTAAGCAAGGCTATTACCACAGCGGCCACGGGGTCCTGTTAGGCACTGAAGGAATGCACAAGAATTTGGTCGTGGATTAGTTTTCCTTTGTAAGCTTCACAAGGCCTTTGACACAGCGCTGTCTCAGTGGCTGCTACTGGAACCCGCATTTTAGAGCTTAGCTGTGCTGCCTACTCTGCGTTTTTTGCATGCTCGTCCTTATTTTTGTGGTTATTGGTCATGAGCAGTGAAGATGCTTTCGAGCCGCAGCAGGAAATACTTGCCTCGTGAAAATGGAAAAAGAAGCACCCTCCTGCTTTTTCACAGCGTGTTGCTGTTATTAAATGTAATCAATACTGTACGGTAATGTTACATTTACTTTAGAGGTAAGTGCAGAGCAGAAAAGAGGAGCTGCCACTTAATGGGAGCATTTCTTGCAAGATTATTCTTGGTTGTGTGTGCGTGATGTGTCAGGAAAGGTCGTCCCAGCGGAGCCACCGCTTTGCATCTGTCTGTAACTGTTTCTTGTCTCTCTGTAATCTCTCCTGCTCTTACAGTCAAAAGAAAGCGTGATGTCACCTACATCCTGTTGCGATTTTAACCCACAGCGTCACAGTTGTTATTTCTCCTGTTCAGCTCACAGAGAACATGAACGCAGCTTCATGTGTTATTCGTCCGTTTGCGCAGGGCAGAGAGTCAGGCTATCCAGAGAGAGCTGGCCGGACTGTCCGAGCGCTATTCCCAGAAGTGTCTGGAGCTGAACCGAGCCGAGCAGAACAACGCTGAGAGGGAGAGGGAGATCAGCCGCAAGGAGAGAGATATGGAGCAGCTGAGGAAGGAGAACCAGGTGAGCGAGCAGCAAATTGTTGAAACAGAAGAAGAGAAGCAGTCTTTTCACAATGAAGTCAGAACTGGTTCTCCTTCATGTTACACTGACAGGTGTCATTCTGAAGTATAGCCTGGCATGTTTATGGACTGTGTAGTTACCAGGGTTTTTACTTCAGAGGGTTATGAAAAGCATGGACCCAGATGTAGTGTGAAGTCTGACCCTCAGAGGAACAATGAGGGACGAGTTTCTATCTGTCTATCTTTCTTTGTACAATCCATGCTAAAAAAAAAAAAGAAATAAAAAAACGAGGTGTCTAGTCTGTGGTCTGGCTTTTTTCTTTATGGTATGTGTGCCAGCCCATGGGCTGCATTCAAATAATGAGCTCATATTTTCCTCTGCAGGACTTAAAGGCCCGTTTGATGGAGGAGATCAGTCGTGTACAATCTACCATCACAGATCAGCGCTCAGACGACAACAAAGACAGGACGCCCTGCGAGCTAGAGGTAACCGCTCTTACACTGAGTTCATGAAACTGAAAGTGGATGAGGGGGAGGCCTGTTAACTCTCTGAACTGACAGCCGCATCCATCAGATGTGCACAGGTGCGAAAAGTTTCCCCTATTTGCATTAAAAGCTGAAAAAAGGTTGATTACTGTGTGATCATTTCAGTTCTGATCGAGTCCAAAAACACCTGTCTCATATGGATGAGAGAAGCTGTGTTTCTATTGGATCAGATCACTCACAGAGGCACCTGTGTGGAACAAAGAGGAAGCATCAAGCATCATTTTCTTGACAAATGATCCTTGAAAATCTTCTTGCAGCTCGACATGTTGTACACCGTACATCATTACATCTAATCCGTTTACAAGTTCGAATATGACAGTACTGTATCCCACAATCCCTCCAGACCCCGATCAAGGCGCCTTAATGTGGCTTCAGCTCTTTCCATCCCTATTAAGTCTATCAACTCTTCCATCAAACTGCTGAACTGAAAGAGGTTGTCTGAGTTCTTATCCTCTAATTCACAACAATTTTCCTTTGAGCAGCAATACAACCCGATGTTACACATCTCATCTTCCCCACCGTTAATCCATCTGTTTTGTCTCCTTCATGAAACTCCATTTGTCTTCATTGTGTTAGGGAGGGGCAAACATGTCAGCAGTAAATACCTCAAAGCTGGGGGAAAGTAAAAGTGAACTGACGCTTTAAGTCTCGGGACGAGAGCAGGGAAAGAAATATCTGAAGAGACTCTGCAGCCTTTCAGCCAAGTAAAGCTCTGCAGAGGTTCCATCATGTACACGTGTGAAGCACGGCTTGCAGTCTTTGTGTCACATGTGCATGTTGAGGAATACACTGAAAAACACTGCACTGAGTTATGAGTTATAAAGCTTTGCTGAAGGACACTGAGCCTGGCAGACTTCTAGAGGAGCATCAGTTTCAGAAATAGGCTGCCGTGCTGTTCAGACAGATGGCACCCAGCCTCTGAGGGTCATTAGAAGGAGTTCACTTACGCTCTTTCTCGTTACTAAACTGGTCTGCAGTTCTCAGAACACAAAGGGAATGTCATGATAAATGGTAATTGGCCAAAAGCCCTCTGTACTCTGGAAACCACTGAGAATCCACAGTGTCATAAATCAGCCAGAGCACAATTACTGAGCATTTCTGGTGGACTCAAGTGATAATTAGAAAGGATTTAGGAGAAAAAGATGTTTTGTTTTCTTTCTTCTTGGCAGCAAAGAACAACTTCACTATGTTGTTTTGTTGTTTTCTCCCAGGTTCTCCTCAGGGTGAAAGAAAATGAGATAGAGTACTTACACAAGGAGATCAGCTGTCTGAGGAACGAACTGCAGTTTCTTAACACGGTACAGTGTGTGTGTGTGTGTGTGTGTGTGTGTGTGTGTGTGTGTGTGTGTGTGTGTGTGTGTGTGTGTGTGTGTGTGCGCGTGCGTGCGTGCGTGCGTGTTAGTCCATTTGTACAAGCATGTGTATTTTTTCTGTGAACCCTTCACTATTAGATGAATAAGGTGGAATGTTAATCCTCATATCCTTGAACAAAGTCTTTGTTAATTGTCTCATAGTCTGGAAGCTTTCAGAGAACGCAGCGCAACAAATTTCCTTTTGGCTTATGTTGCAAACAGCAAAAACGAGTGAATTTGGCAAAGTGCTGCACTGCAGGATGCTCTGCTGTTTGTATTATACTGTACGTTCCCTGCTGTGGTGAGTCGTAGAGCGTATGGCATGTTGAAAACCACAAATATAGCATGTTTACACAGAAAGAAGACGTGGTTTTTCAGAGGGGGTGTGACGTCATTCTAAGCCCCACTGCCACTCTTTGCCTCACAGGAGAAGCGGCTGGCCTGTGAACGATACACGGAGATGCTTGAGGAGCTGAATGGGATGAAGGGCCGGAGCGAGCGAGAGATCCAGGGTCTCAAGGAGCACTTGAGGCTGGCCATGGCTGCTCTGCATGAGGGGCAAAAGCTGGGAAACAGCCTGGACCACTGAGGGTCTGCAGCTGGTACCGCTGCTCTGGCAGACGTAGTGACAGGTGTGGACTGGTAGAACAGACAGCATGCAAAGTCACACTAATGCAACCAACAGGTCACGGCCTCTGTGGAGCGTTTGAGAGGCAGATGTTTTTTTTTTGTTTTTTTTTTTCATTCGTTCTGTGTGTTTTTTGTGTTGCAGGTGTGTCTGCACCACGGTGACTGAATCACAGAAAAGCAGAGGAGGCGGTTGTTGGACTTGTACAGACCCAGCTGTGTGGGGACCATGATAGTGCCTTAGTTTTCAATCATTCTGCCAATGAGCAGCAGAGAGTAGCTGTTAGCTGGTTTCATTACACTGGGCCACACGTGACATGTAAAACTGCACTTTTTGTTTTTTTATCATAGCTCTCGTGTATGAGTGCGCTTTTGGTCTGAAAACTGGAATACTTGTTGAGTGACATGTTTTTTGTTTTTTTTTTTTAATCAGGTAATGTAGAGTTCATACTGTATCAGCTGTATAATTGTCTCATTGCCTTGGTGTCTTCTGCCTGAGACACAGTTAACGTAACCGTTACATGAGAGCTACTGTCATCTCCGTTTTCTATTGTACAGCTTTGAGTCGTGTTTGCTCTGTGAAAATGGAGCGTGCTTCTTTTAGAAACGAGAGTTCATCATTTGCTGTAATTATTATTTTTTACCTGGAGACAAGTGTGCTTACGTAGTATTGCGTTTGTGAATATGAAATTCTGAAAAAATATATTGGGATTAATACATGAAAGGCGGCAAACATTTCTTATTCCTGACAGGCTGAATTAGAAGTTGCTCTGTGATTGTGTAGAAGCAAATTCAGGCTCAGCTCTCTTCTGGGATGCTTGTAAAAGCTGTTGAATGAATGTTGTCCCGCATCACAGACGTCTTTATTTTTTAAACCGTGGCTGAGAAGCAGGAACTGTCGAGCTTCCAGTCCCCACTGGTCATTACTGGCATTCAAGTGCCACCATCACAGCAAATGACAGGTGTTGCATTGATGAGCCAATTTTTATTATTATTTTTTTTTTTATTGACAGCATGAATTGTGATAAAAATGACTTATCTACCTGCCTTTTGAAAAATATTTTCATATTTAATGTACTGTAGAGCCTGTATCATCTTTGTAAATTATACACAATTTTTGCAATCAGTAAAATAAGTTCAACAGAAACATTTCTGTCCTGTACGTTTCATTTCAGCGATGCTGGATTTCCGCAGATTAGAAGCACACATGCTCACATCTGTTCTTCAATCCTTTTATACCAGTAGACCGCTGCCAATACAGTAACAATCAGTTCAAAGATTACTCATTACATTTTCAGCAACACAGAATAAATTGCATGATGCAGTGTAATGCAATAGCCCTGCAAATACATACTACCAATGATGCTAGGTATTTGTGTTCTGCGTTGTATTAAAAAAACAAAACAAAAAACATCCAAGAGACCTCAGTGAGTGACCACTTTTCCAGCTTTTATACTTAATGTAAGAAATATAATCTCTTCAGATACCTTCAGGTCCATCACCAAATGCTCTAACAGTTCCCTCCATACCCTAACCTCCCATGTAAGACATTATGGGAAAAAGTCCTAGAAACACATCCACCTCAGAGGGGACTGATCCCTCCCATTCATTATCAGATTATGTATGTCATTAAAATGGGATATTGAATGGGATATTAATTAAACGGAGGATTAGTGAGTAGGTGCTCTGAATGAGGTGAAGAGCTCCACTGCTGAGCCAGACTTTGTCTCATCCAGTTAAAAGTTGTCCACAGGCTGAGCTGAAATGCTGTGTTGAAGCAGCTCGGCCACTAGGTGGCACCACAGTGCTTGTCAACGTCACACCATCGAGTAAATACAACCGGAAACGCTGTAACGACAGCAGTCATGGCGTCCACAACGGCGGGTCGGGCTGCTGTTAGTGCTGCCAAAGTTGTTAAACCGATTTTTAGCCGCGACCTGGACGAGGCTAAGCGCAGGGTCCGGGAGCTGTACCGAGCCTGGTACCGAGAGGTGCCCAACACAGGTATGTCGGTCCGCTGTGGCGGTTCAAAAGTGTAGACAAAGCAGCGGCAGCGTCAAGGTCGTGTCTGTGTGGAGATTCAACACAGGGACCAACATTAGCCGCTACTAAATATCAAGCTAACCATCTCTGAAGACAATGTGCGGACGCTGTCTGTTCCCTGATATTTGAGAGAAACGTTGAAATTGTCATTTAAGCGAACTGAACAATGGGGAAGCCCTGAACGGCAGGCGTTCATGCATAGTGATATATAATCCTTTCAATGTTGTCCAACACAGCGGGGTAACACCGGCGTTTGTATGTAGACTTACACCGCTGTTGTTAATGTTGGTTTCTGAGTATGGACGGCTATCATATACTGATACTGGCTCAATAAACAACGGTGCACTACTCAATGCATACATCTAGTTAGGGCTGCTTCGATCATGAAGACTGTCTGTTTGCAATTAGCTCCTTTTCATTCATGAGAGGCTCGGACGGGCTGGTTAACATTGTGCGGACAGGTTGGGAGCTGTCACATTATCGGTCCCATGACAACTCAGATCAAGGCAGGAGACGCTGATCTCGTGTAAACATCAAACCTAACAATGGATTTATCCCCCTGTCAAACACTGCATGTGCAGCCAAAGCCTGGTCCTCTGTTCTATAGACCTCCATTGTTGAAACTTGTAAATGAGCCTCACTCTGTTGCACTGTGAGTAATGGACCACTACCCTGTTGACTTTGGTCTTGTCATGGTTTTTGTTGACAGTATGAAATACTCAGAACAACACCAGTCACATCTTTCAAAATAATTAGGATATCTAAATGGGCTGACGGGTGAAGTTAATGTGGCGTTCTGTTTCTATCTCTGTTCCCTTCAGTGGCAGTGTTTCAGCTGGACATCACGACACGTGAGGGAAGAGACAAAGTGAGGGAGATGTTCGACAAAAACAAGCACGTCACTGACCCTCGTGTGATCGACATGCTGGTCATTAAGGTAAACAGCCTTTCACTGATCTGTGATCTGCATCAACCAGAATCAGTTTTTCTTCTAATTGAAGCAACTTTGTCTTCTAATTGAAGCAACTTTGTCCTTAGAGTCAGCTCTTTTAGGCCGCCCAGTACCTCATCTCAGTGTTGGTGGATCCAAAAGCCAGTCACAGTTAAATGACTGTAGGCTGTTGGAGTGACACTGTGCCGTGTTTTCCAGGGTGCTTTGAAACATTTTCCATTTGTATGTCATTTAATCCCCAGGGGAAAATGGAGCTCCAGGAAACGATCCACATCTGGAAGCAGAGGACCCACGTAATGCGCTATTTCCACGAGACCGAGGAACCTCGTCCCACTGACTTCCTGTCCAAATTCTACCGGGGTCATGACCCATGAACTGTGTAGCTGTCTGCTGACCTCTGACCCCTCTTTGCTTGTGTCCAGTGTGACAGATGTTCCCCTTTACTGTAAATACACACTTAACACTCACATGCTGACACCTGTGTCTTTTATTCACTTTCACTGGGATGATTTTAAAGTGACAGTTCAAGCAAAAACACACTAAATCTTAAATGACAGACTGTGCAGTTCCTTATTATTCCGCAGGGAGAGAAGCTGGTGAAAAGTTAAGTAGAAAGTAGCTCATATTTAAGCTGTCCACAACAATATATATCTGTTATTGTGAACTGTGTCACTCTATTTAAGAGATGTTGCTGTTGACATCTCTAAACCAAAATGATTTGGATGGACACACTTGTTAAGAAGAAATACAAGATTTATTTAGTTTTGGATGAGCTGTCCCTTTAAAATGGTATGGACTAAATGGTGTGGTATTTTATTTTATGTGATTTATTCCTGTGATAGTGGTACATTCAGTATGTTTATACGTAGGGAAGACGCCAACATCGCACTGTGCATGACTGACTGACTGAGCTCTGTTTTGAATGCACACACTCAGCCATGTGCTGCAGTTTACAGTCGTTTTCCCCTTTTATTAAGACTTAAGTAGTGCATGCAGATACAGTACGATGTGAGCAGCCCTATCAGTGTGGACAACAGCAAGACCCTTGAACCCAGTGCAGACTCAAACACAGCAGAGGGACCACCAGGAAGGCATTTATGTGCTTGGAGGCTTGCAGACTCCCAGCGGTAGTGACAAAACAAGATGACCTGCGGAGGAAAGAAGAAGCTTGAGTGTTGATTTCACTTCATGCCTTTATCCTGTTTTAGGTAGCATTTGCTACCTTACACTTCAGAGGCTGACAATAGATTAATTCTAGCTAGAAATTGCAGCTGCAAAAATGTAATAATTTTGTACAAAAAACAATGTTTCTTGGTTAGTGAATGTCCACATTTCTGCTCCCAATTATAGCACGTACCCTTATATCCTATAGGCTGTCAGTATGTATGTATGTATGTATCTCTGTGTGTGTGTGTGTGTGTGTGTGTGTGTGTGTGTGTGTGTGTGTGTGTGTGTGTGTGTGTGTGTGTGGACGCGCGCGTGTGGTTAGCCACCATCCAAACCGGTGATACCTGATGACCAGGAGGCCTCACACCCCTCAGTCGTCATCATCGTCGTCCTCGGGTACGAAGATGTCGTGCTCCTCCAGCAGCGCAGCAAAGTTCTTGCTAATCAGAGTCCCCACATACAAGAAGGGCACCACGACCAGAGCAATCCGGAAGAGGCCGAACGGGGTCTGCTCCCCCGGTGCCGAACACCCCACCATAGAAACATCCAAGTTAGTTCATGTCAGGCAACTCGTCCGAAGCTGCAATTTACACACACCACACCCGGGCCTTGAAAGCAGCACTCACCTTCTTGGATTTGGGCAGAATGGCGCCAGACCGGGTGCACACCGCTGTCCGGCTCGGTGTCACCGTG